>NC_090733.1:154900206-154902706 GCF_036898095.1 Palaemon carinicauda
GAAGTATATACAAAGATTTCAAGGAAATGACTGATGTTTCATAATTTAAAATTATGAGAGTTCAACGTGTAAGCTCTTTACATTCTTAATTACAATACATTTTGAATGGTTATAATTTCCAAATTATGAAAACTGAATGAAAAATTGCGCAACTGTCTCATGAAGGCGCTATTGTTGCGCAGACAGTAATCCTAACAAAGCTTATCCACAAGCGGATTTTGTCAGTAATCCGGGATGTATGGTCATATCCCTCTAATTGCCGTTGATAAATATTTCAGTGCCAGACTTAAAACTCGACCATGGTAAATAATGCTTTGAAAATAAAACACTATACAAATGGATGAATTATTCGTAATGATATATAAACTGCAATACACACACTCACAATATATATATATATATATATATATATATATATATATATATATATATATATATATATATATATATATATAGCCAGATAATTGCTCTTCATTATAAGGGGAATATTATTATTATTATTATTATTATTATTAGTAGTAGTAGTAGTAGTAGTAGTAGTAGTAGTAGTAGTACAAAATTTATCTATAAATTACAATTTTTATTTGTAACTTTGTTTTTCCTAAACCAGCCTTTATGAAAAAATTTAGACCCAATATATTTTATACAGCTTTAATAAATAATTTTGTTTTGCGTTTGTATATGAGAGAAAGTTTTTTCTGTTTAGAATACAAAAAATTAGCCCAAAACTATCATATTAAAGGCTAAAGCAAAATACAAAAAATTACGCCTTGAAATGCTAATAGTGGTGGATTATTGGGAACGTACACACACACACACACACACATATATATATACATATATATATATATATATATATATATATATATATATATATATATATATATATATATGATTTACAATGCTCTCTTACCAGAATGCCTGAAATATCACAAGCGATTTGGCTCAAGATAAATAGAAGAAAGACAGATATGATGAGAGAACGGAGTATGCAATGGAAGATGAAATAATATTGTAAGGAAAAAGGATTAATAAGATAGAATCATTTAAGTATTTAGGTACTATGATCTCCAATACAGGGTCATTAGAATTGAAGAATTGAATGATTGGAAAAAGCAAACTAGACAATGGCTAGGTTAAATAAAATTTGGAAATCAAATTGCCTGAAATTAGATATAAAAATCAGGTTACACATCAGTTTAGTGAAATTGGTGTTACTTTATGGACACGAGTCGGGGTATGACAATGACATAGTATCCAACAGATTTTGTAGATTTGGGAACAAAGACCTCAAAAGAATATTTGCAGTTAAAAGGCAAGCAAGGTTTAGAAATGAAACCATTAGAGAGATTACTCGAATGCCATATTTGGATGAGACTATGGTGAGGGGTAGATGGAGAGGGTTTGGGCATGCTCTTCGCATTCCTCAAAGAGATTAGTTCACCAAACGTTTAACTGGGATCCACTAGGCACTAGAAGAGTTGGAAGCCCCAGGCCTACATGGCTGAGAACTATGAAGTTTGAAGTGGGAGATGATGAGTGAAGAAGTATAGAGTTAAAAGCTCTCTAAATATTGCTCAAATAAATACCCACACACAAAAAAATTGATGTCCCTGACATGAAAAGAATGCAGTATACATGTACACATTTCACGCAATGTAAGCCATTCTTTAGTGGATTTTTAAGCAGGCAAATCCCTGTCGCAAAGCGCTCCTAATGGAAACCCATTAGGTAACTATTTCAGTCTGCCTCGAGGAATAGTCTGGACGTTTTTGCGAGCAAGCAAGCCTTTATTTATTGAAATTTTGAACCTACACGATTTATTCGTACGAAATCTCAAGGCTGTTTTTTCTCTCTCTGTTTTTTACTGCAAACCTGGTCTCTCTTTTTCAGGATTTGTTGTTTTCAATGTTATTTGTATGTTTGAAAGACAGACAGGAATATTATCACTTAATTTAGGCAAGTATATATGGGTTATGATCCCTTTTAACTTATATTAAATTCCTCTTTTAACATAATCTTACATAAACATCATTGAATATTATTATATATTTTGAGAGTAAAAATGAAAAGGCCTTACTTCAGTTCTAAAGATATCTAAGAATATATTTTCCACTTTTAGTTTTAATATCCGTAGAAACGTATATTCTTTCATACAACTGGGAAGGAATATTTATTTCAAGGTAAAGCATATGAAGTAATAGATTTATTTTTGGTCTATTTGCCTGTGAGAATAGTTTCATACTATATAATAGATATTCTAACATTATCTAAATTTAACTATCTGATATCGAGGATTAATATCGTATTTTTATTCTTACTCTATAATAAATAATAAAGTTCTTTCAAGGCTGGAATTACAACGCTGCTTGGAAATCTGAATGGCATTTAATCTCATGAAGATATATGTCATAATGAAATGAGTGAACTTAAAGAACCTTTTAAAAATGCACATGCTTTATTTGCTGGAGAGATTTTGTCTTTATAGACTGACTTAGAA
>NC_090733.1:154905206-154910206 GCF_036898095.1 Palaemon carinicauda
AAGATTATTTTTCATTGCTTTATATATATTTCTAGATAAGTTATTCATGAATTAAGACGTTATTTATATAATGCATTTTTTTTATATACAACTCTCTATCTATTTATGATTTATATATAAATGCAGATAACACTCACACACACAGCCATATATTTTTACATTTGCAATAAACATCAAGGAAAAAAGGAAAATACTGAGAATATACTTATCGGTTTCGTTTGGTGACATCACCTATATGAGGTCATGAAACGAAACCTGTCAGGATTTGTTCAATGTTTTTCCTTTTTTCCTTGAGTTTTATTCCATTTGATCATCGCGTATTCCCGCGAGTTTTACGCATTTAGGTTTATGTATGTATATATATATATATATATATATATATATATATATATATATATATTCATACTTACATATATATATATACATATATATATATATATATATATATATATATATATATATATATATATGTATATATATATGTATATATATATTAGATAAATTTTGCACATTTAGGCGTGTTTTTCATATTCAGATAAACGATATATCATACTCCTTATAATATCTGGATTCTCTCTACCTCGGGATCAGAGACCCAAGGATGAATCAATTCAAAGATAATAGCGTCTGGTCGATCAGGGTATCGAACCCGGGCCCAAGAAACTAAGGTGACTGTGACATACTAGCTAGCTAAAGATAGTATGTCCCTGTCACCTCCGTTTCTTGGGCCTGGGTTTGATTTCCCGGCCGACTAGAAGCTATTATCTTTGAGTTGATACCCCATGAGTCTCTGATTTCGAGGTAGAGAGAATTCAGATATTAGTAGGAGTATAATGTAGGGCTTATTTGAATATATATATATATATATACATATATATATATATATATACATATATATATATATATATATATATATATATATATATATATATATTTATATATATATATATATATATATATATATATATATATATATATATATATATATATATATATATATATATATAGTCTTAACAGTGTGTAATTGTCCTTATTAATGGATGGCTCTTGAATGAAAACAACATAGCTGTAAAGAAATAATACATTCATACATTTGTGCTGAAAATTTTCCAGGTATTTGGATTTTGTTAGGGTTTAACTTAATGCTCTAATTTGTACCATGTACTAATGTTAGCTGGGTCTCTGTTAAAGGATGCAGTGACCATAGGTCTACATTGAGCAGATGAAATTGATGCGAAGAGAGAAGTCTCATCTTCATATGCAACGAGCTAGTTTTCTAGCCAAATGATTATTATGTATTATATGAAAAGTTATGGGTCAAGAACACTACCTTGAAGAATACCCGATATTACATTCCTAAAGTCATTAAGGTGCCGATCAACAACTACTCTGCAATCTATTATTTAAAACTTCAATAATAATATTAAAAAAAAATACATATCTGCTCCTCACGATTAACACGGTCAAATGCAATGCTGAAATTAAGGCCAATCATATGAACTTCCTGACCACAATAGAGGGATTTCTGTACATCACTGGAAATTGTAATAAGGATATCACTTCCTTTAAATGAGGGAATAGATGATTATTTTCAGCATACTTACCTAATCAAGTAACTTTACCGATTCCCCATGTGCAAAAAATCGTTTATTTTATCTAATTTACGAAAAAAAATTAGAAGCCAAGAGATCTGCTGTCCTTAAAAACCACAAAGAAAAAAATACTATTTGTGTATACCACTATCAACATCATAGCCCAGAAGAATTTTGATTTTAAGGGACGGAGAAGCTAAACTAGTTCGTTTAGCCTCAGGAAAACAGGATTGAGGAAGATCGAGTTTCTTATTACTCTGATTACTGTCACACATACTAGCCAAAAGGGTTACCTTTTACTTTCGACAGTGGGGAACAGAGGCATCTGGTTTATGTACAGGAGGAACTATTAACTTCATTGTAGCACAATATACATATATATATATATATATATATATATATATATATATATATATATATATATATATGATAAATTTTGCACCTTTAGACGTGTTTTTCATATTCGAATAAGCCATATATATTTTTTATACATTAATGTCTGGATTCTCTTAACGAACTCGGGATCAGAGCCCCAGGCGAAATCACACAAAGACAAGAGCTTGTGACCGGCCGGGAATCGAACCCTGGTCGGCAAGCTTGTATAGACAGTGACTAAACCACTTGGCCACGAAGAAAAGTGGTTTAGTCACTGTCTATACAAGCTTGCCGACAAGGGTTCGATTCCCGGCCGGTCACAAGCTCTTGTCTTGTGTGATTTCGCCTGGGGCTCTGATCCCGAGGTCGTTAAGAGAATCAAGACATTAATGTATCAAAAATATATATGGCTTATTTCAATATGTATATATATCTATATATATATATATATATATATATATATATACATACATATACATACATATATATTCCTGGACTGTAACAAAGTGTATCTTTTATGGTCAAGTTATATTCCTATTCAGTTGAAGCATAAACTCTCAGAGCAACAGCTCTTACCTGAGTATAGTTATTCCAATTCAAATCTTATCTGGTATCTTTCCAAAGGTGATAAGCCTCCTTTATATCCAAATATACGTATCTGCAATCATCATTGAGCCAGGGTTTGTCCTTCACTCCCTATTTTAACACACGAGAAGGGATACGTTTATCAATTATATCAACGCCATTTCCCTTCCAAAGAACGACAGGATCACCACCTATATACAATAGTGACCAATTCAAAAGCAAAAGATTATTAAAATGCCATTCAAGCCTGCTTGAAATATTATATATTCTTATTTTCCATCCTTCAAATTACTGCAATTACTCTATATGGTTCCTCCAGCGTGTAAGGGACCTACAGCAATTGTGGTTGTCATGACTGAAGGATGCAGATCTTGCCTTACGCTTAGTAACCCCTTTGGATCACTCCCAGTCTTATGCTACAGTCAAGAAATAGATTATTCATTTAAAAGCCGGAGATCTGTAGAACTCTAGTGCTGTGGTGTATGCGTTTATATATACTGTATATATATATATATATATATATATATATATATATATATATATATATATATATGTGTGTGTGTGTGTGTGTATATATTTATACATATATGTATATATATATATTTATCTATATATATATATATATATGTGTGTGTGTGTTTGTATATATATACATATGTGTATATATATATATGCATATATATATGTATATATATATATATATATATATATATATATATATATAGCACAATCCCGCACGCACTCACAAACTATATATATATATATATATATATATATATATATATATATATATATATATATATATATATATATATATATATATATATATATATATATATATGTATATGTATGTGTATATATGTGTGTGTGAGTATGTGTATCCGCACGCGCTCTATATCGACACATCTGTTTCCAAGTGACTAATAACACTCATTAAGAATAAAAATTGTGGATATACGATTTTTGTTCTGCTACAAAGCTCATTAAAGCCACCTCATTATCATCTGGATAATTAGAGAAAGCTGCTTACTATATTATCTGTAATATTGCCAACTACAAGTACGTTCTCGGAGTAATTGGGACACTCAAATAACATCTAATTGGGATTTTCTTTCAAATTTTCATGATTATCAACTTAAGGCTACACTCGGCCTTGTTGTCTAGAGATCCTTACTTTGGGTTCACCAATGTAATGAAGTGAAGAATTTTATTAAGTAGGTGGTAATGATTATATGAATTTGCTACGTAACGATACTTAGCATTAAATTGGAATTTTTTTTTTCTATAGAGTTTTGATTTTAATGAAGTCCAATCTTTTGTTTTTTATCAAATGACAAGATAAACACCGATTAATTCTCCAAATATTCATGTATTTGAGTTTATTCAAGTAAGGATGTTACAATAACGTCACTCACTATTCTTCACCGATTAAAATATCAGATTTGGAATTTTCAATAATTCTTAAAGCAGAATACAAAACACTTTCTGGGATAAAAGAAAAATAGCTTTACATCAGCGGGATAAGAAAACCATTGGGCAAAGAAGAGCAAATTCCAATATTTGAAGAAAAGACTTGGCTGCCACATTCTTATCACATAAAACAACATTCACAAAACTGGCAACAAAACGAAAACGACAAAGAGGAAGAAGAAGGTTTTATATTGCTTTGCTGGAGCCAGTTTTCTATGAATGTCGAGTCCAGGAGATGGTTTATTGGCGCGCTTCTGCCTCTTTATTGTGTCCTCTTTATGTGGAAAGGAGAATTGTTTAAAATGTGGCCGTTCCATTTTTTATACTCGATAAATTTATTTTCTGAGAGAGTTTTGTTGCGAGAGCCCAACTATGTTTGTGTGTTTTTCTTTTTTTTATGGAGATTATTGAAGAAAATATTAATGGCTCCACTCACTATCAAGATTAGTTTACACTTTATTATAAATCTTGAGACATCTATGAAAGATTAATCTCTCTCTCTCTCTCTCTCTCTCTCTCTCTCTCTCTCTCTCTCTCTCTCTATATATATATATATATATATATATATATATATATATATATATATATATATATATATATATATATATATCTATATATACATGTTTTGTATATATTGAAGAGTCTTTTTTTCATTGAAATCTTTCTCCTCTGCTTATATTAGAGTCTATTATACTCCTATGCTCCTGTAGGAGGAGATCTCAAAACCTTCAATCTTTTAGTATTCCTCATAATTTTGTGCTGCATTTTATATCAAAGGCGCCTATAACAAATATACCTATATGACATTCTCCTTTTCTTAATACGGCTATCCTGATACGTGTGTTGGTCTATGGATGTATTAATGTGGCTGAATGTGGCTGTGCAGCAATTAGAGGCTGAATGTCACTCTGCAGCAATTACAGGCTGAATGTGGTTGTGCATCAATTATAGGCTGAATGTGGTTGTGCAGCAATTAGA
>NC_090733.1:154915206-154920206 GCF_036898095.1 Palaemon carinicauda
AGGAAAGAAGATGAGGTGACAAAGCTATGGATTCAGGGAGTTGTTAATGATTTTTGATGAAATTTCTTCTGGGGCAAAGAAGAAGAAGCTATTATTATTATTATTATTATTATTATTATTATTATTATTATTAATGCTAAGCTAAAACCCTAGTTGGAAAAGCAGGATGCTATGAACCCAGGGGCCCCAACAAGGAAAATAGCCCAGTGCAGAAAGGAAACAAGGAAAAATAGAATGTTTTAAGAATAGTAATAACATTAAAATGAATATTTTCTATATAAACTATGAAAATTTAACAAAACAAGAGGAAAACAAACTAAATAGAACAGTGTGCCCGAGTGTACCCTCAAGCAAGAGAACTCTATCCCAAGACAGTGGAAGACCATGGTACAGAGGCTTGGGCACTACCCAAGACTAGAGAACAATGGTTTGATTTTAGAGTGTCCTTCTCCTAGAAGAACTGCTTACCATAGCTAAAGAGTCACTTCTATCCTTACAGAGAGGATGTGGCCACTGAATAATTATATTGCAGTAGTTAACCCCTTAGGTGAGGAAGAATTGTTTGTTAATCTCAGTTGAAAAGAGAGATAAATCTGTTATAACAACAGAAGATGAAGAAAGGCAACGTTTGATGGAACACTTTAGTGAGGTCATGAATAGGAGATATTAAGGGAATAATTTTATTGATGTACCTGAAGCTAAGGAAGAACTTGATGTGCCCATGAATGAATTTAGTGCGTTTGAAATCGAAGCTATCTTTAAGAAACTAAAGAGATGGAAAGCACCTGGATACGATGGAATAACTTTTGAGATGATAATGGCCGAAAATGAAGTGACTCCCAGAATACTTTCAAGGTTATTTTGTAGGATATGGCGTGAAGAGCCAAACCTGATGAAAGGGAGATAGGAGTGTTAGTGAAAATAGCAATAAGAGTAGACCTGACTGCAATAATTACAGTGGCATCATGATTACGTCTGTTGTCTTAAAAATATTTAGGATGCTCATTCTAAAGAGACTGGAGAGAAAGATTGATGAAAAGCTGAGAGATGAACAAGCAGGATATAGAGAAGGTAGAAGTTGTATGGTATGGCAATGAAACAATAGCCAACAGATTTTGTAGTTTTGAGAACAAAGCCCTCAGAAGAATTTTCGAAGTTAAATGGCAGGACAGGACTAGAAATTAAACTATAAGAGAGATTATTCGATTGCCATATGTGGATGAAATCATGGTAAGGGGTAGATGAAGACGGTTTGGCCATGCTCTTCACACTCATCAAGAAAGATTAGGTCACCAAACGTTTAGCTGGGCTCCGCAAGGCACTAGAAGAGTTGGAAGACCTAGGCGTACATGACTGAGGACTAGAAAGCGTGAAGTAAGAAAAGATGAATGGAGAAGTATTGATTTAAAAGCTCAAGATAGAGACGACTGGCGAAATCTAACAGAGGCCTTTTGCGTCAATAGGTGTAGGAGATTGTGGTGATTATATATATATATATATATATATATATATATATATATATATATATATATATATATATATATAGATATAAATATATATATATATATATATATATATATATATATATATATATATATATATATAAATATATATATATATATATATATATATATATATATATATATATATATATATTTATATAAATGATATATGATGTATAATTTATATATATATAAATATATATATATATATATACATATATATATATTATATATATATATATATACATATATATATGTATATATATATGTATATATATATGTGTGTGTGTGTGTATAAAAGAGAGAGAGAGAGAGAGAGAGAGAGAGAGAGAGAGTAATTTTACTTCCTTTCGCTTTCCTACCATTCCTCGGCGTCTCCAATATTGTCATTGTGTTTAAAGTTCAAAAAGAAAGCTTCTATTGTAATGAAACGGAACTTACATTCAACTGAGTAAAATTTTCGTTTCATTAGGTACTTTTGGTGCAGTTTGTGGAAGCCGCATTCTTACTTTTTGATTAAGCTCTTCTTCTTCTTCTTCTTCTTCTTCTTCTTCTTCTTCTTCTTTTTTTTTTCGAATTGGACTGAGTATAGTACATAGGTTCATATTGTAGCAGTATTTTCATGGAAATAAAATCAAAACTAATAATTCAGAGTTCCTGCAGTCTAGGGTCTTGTGACTATAAATGTTATATGAAGAGACCATTTACATTGTGGGAAACTGTTCATATAAAATTGATAATAGAATTTCCCATGTCAAACTTCAAGTGCATTCAATAAAAAAATTATATACGTCAATAAAAGGTGCAATGTGATAAACGTGATCCATGTTTACGCAGTAATTGGCAAATATATTTCTTTATTGTAACCGAATTCTGAGGGATAATTGGGGAACACGACCGCATAACACTAAAGCGGGACTCAGAGAACATGCCTTTGACACCCCAATCAGTCTTATTTTTCTCTTAACTCCACTGCGCACTTGAACTTTGATGTATTTTCTTCAAAATATAATGGATTTGTCCTCTGATCATACCCCACATATCCAGCCAGATTCGTTGAAAATGGTTTTGCAGTTTTTGAGTAATGTTTTTCTCAAACAAAAAATAGTCTTAACAAAATATTTGCAATGCGATTATTTTTAAAGTACTGCTGTGCACTTGTACTGTGGTCTACTTTACTGAGAATGTTACAGATTCATCCTTGGGTCATACCTAACACGACTGCCAAGTGTGGTAAATTTCGGTACTTTAGTTTTTGTGTAAAGTTGTTCACAAAAAATAAACTAAGAAACAGACAGGGGTGAATATATACCCTCCATTATCCAATAATAAGTATAAACACATTAACATAATTGATAAGGAAGGGTAGAAGATATCAGATTTGTACTTATAGAAGACCTATTCAAATCAGTTAGGCTAAAAAATACATTAAAAAAAAAAAGCGTATTATTCTACTTTGCTCTCTTATGTCATTGCTGATATTCATTTCAAATGCGCAACTTTTAACAAATCTGTTCATATTCAAGATCAAAGATGCCCAGGGTGGAATATCTATTTTGCATGGAACTTGAAGTGGGTGAATTTACTTCGTTTATTATATATCAGGTGGTTTTATTTATTATATTGGAAAAGCAACGAAGAAAGGGAATGATTTATAACTATTAATTTATTAGTTTTATGCGGCTTTGAAATTCAAGAATGTTAAGATTACGGGATGAAGTCTGACGCAAAGACACAGGGGGTTATTTCTAGTGGGTTTTTTAGATGCACTTGGATAAACAGCAAGAACAAGGTACTAAACGCATACTTAATTTACTGTTTCCTTTATAGAGATAAAGGAATAGTGTGTGCATTTTATATTCCTATATTCTAAGAAGTGAAAACCATTATTTATTTATTTTTATATTCTTTAGATATAGAAGGATCTCTCTCTCTCTCTCTCTCTCTCTCTCTCTCTCTCTCTCTCTCTCTCTCTCTCTCTCTCTCTCTCTCTCCCTTGAAAATATTTCCATATATAAGTAATTGAGTCCAGAAAATTATTCTTTCTTTTCTCTGCCAATTCATTTTGTTAAAAGCTTTTTTATTATAAAAGAAATGAAAGTCGTCTTGAGGTCAGCTCTTATCCTCCTAAAAATGCGATTGGCCATTACGTCTTCGATGGCAGTAACGCGTTTAATCTCATTAAGTTTTAATGGAATCAACTTTTCCCATCACTTCCTGTCACGAGATGTTAAGGACTTGAAAGTTTCATAAGTTGCCATTTCGAATCTCGGATCTTTCTCTTCAACTTCCTTTCCATCAGTTTTTTTTAAGGCAATTTTCTTCCTCTCCAGCAATCTCCTAAATTTGGAACTCTTATTTTATGTTTTCTCATTTCTTTTATATTATTATTTTTCAAAATGACTGGAAATGAATGAAGTCCTAATCTTAGTATCATAAACTTAATTTGAAATAAGCAAGGAAGTTATTTAGAAGTTCATATCTTATTCTTTATTAGGTAATGTTTAATTCAACTCCATTTATCCGAATGTTTGAATTTATAAATGCAAAAAAAAAAAAAAATGCTTTAGAAGCCAGAAATATTTCCATATATCAATTATATTAAAAGTCTTTAATGGCTACTTTATTACTTATTGGAGGTAGCAAGAGTTGAATGGCTATTTTAGTTTATTAAAAATTTTACTGCATTATAAACAGAACTTGGTACGTTAATAGATATAAGAAGCAAGAAATGGGGAATGTCATAGAGTATATAAATAGTATAATTAACTTATAGTGGAACCATTAGGAAAATATAATTTTAAAAAAGAATATATATAGTTTTTCAGAAAAAGTTGGCTTTTATGTCAGATGAAAATATACAGTAATTACTTAAGTAATTAGATAACTTCTTATTGCTCCAACAATCACAGAAAGTCAGGAATATTTGAAGGAACATTGTAATATTGTGTTGTAACCCACGTCTCTCTCTCTCTCTCTCTCTCTCTCTCTCTCTCTCTCTCTCTTGTATTATCAGCACGAAGGCATAAATTATAAAACCGTAAACTCGTAAATTTTCTTAATGTAACTCTTGAGTTAAAGTTATTTTTAGAAAGACTCGTGTGCATAAAAGAAAATAAATTGCAATGATTTATTAGCTATAAAACTTCAAAAACTGCGCCATAATAATTAATTAATGGATCATTGAAATTTTCGTGAGTAACGCTCATTTATTATGATTGTTGAAGTCATTTGTTTTCTTATGGCATTAAAAAACGAGAACAAAGTTTCTTGTCAAAAGAATTCCATAATTTATATCTATATCATTTCAGTTTGAGCCCGTTCATTTATATAATTTATTTTGATATTTGAAAGTTAGAAATTAATCCAAATTGTATAATCATTGCAATTATTATTATCATTATTATTATTATTATTATTATTATTATTATTATTATTATTATTATTATTAAACTTTCATGTGATATTTTTTTTTATTAATATTGTTGTCACTTTGGT
>NC_090733.1:154922706-154940206 GCF_036898095.1 Palaemon carinicauda
TGGAAGTAAAATAACAAAACAACTCAAGAAATATATTTCATATTCACTCGTGGTACGAACAATAAATCTTCCGAATTACAGTATAATGTGTGAGTTGATAAATCACTGCAGTTAATGAAATTTATGAATATATTACTCCTTGTAGCACAGTTGTGTCTAAAATAAGAAATGAAAAATGAAATTCTTGATTTTATAATTATAGGCCTGATTTGATGTGAGTATAGTATGATTTTGGTGGAATCTTATGTTAAAGAACATAGACTGGTAGTGTTGAATTTTAAAATGCGAATTAGAAAGCTAATAAGAGAGAAAAAAAGACATGCAATTAAGGTTTGGAACCTTAAAGGAGAAAAGGGTGATAATTTTTTTGGAGGATTGTGAGAGAGAGACTGGAAATGTTGAACTCGGAGATTTGAAAGAACAACATAGGGTAAATATTTTGGCTGATATGGAAGAAATATGTTTAGAAGAAACAAGAACTAATGGGTAAAAAACAGTGAAAGTGGCGTCGAAAAGAGAAAAGTTGTGATGGGATAAAAAGATACAAGAGTCAGTTAAAAGGAAATAAAAGACTTTAAAGGACTGGAAAGTAAGGCATTCAGAAGATGTAAGGGAATGCTGTAGAGAAGAGGGAAGGGATTCAATGAGGAAAGCAAATATAGATATAGGAAGAGCGATAGAGCAAATGAATGAAAGGCTAAGAAGAAGGGAAGGAGAAAAGAATATCTTTAAGATTCCAAACTTGAGGACAAGGCAAAGACAGGATATGGTAAAACTGGGAATCGTCAAATAGTGATGAAAATAGATTGCATAGAGAGGAAGACATTATGAGGAGAAGGAGAGAATATTTTAAACAACCATTGAATACTGAAGATGAGAGAGAAGAGATTGGAGAAGCACAAGGGATGGAGGGGACAGTGATTGAGATACGGAATACGGAAGCGAAGCGAGTATTGAGTAAAATGAAAAATTGTAAGCCACCAGATCCATCAGTTTCAAATTAAAATTGTGAGGATGCTAGCTACCGGGGGGGGGGGGGGGGAGTGGATGCTGGATTTATGAAGGATATGGGAAGAGGAAATAAGGCCCAAAAACTGGGAGGACAGTCTAATGCTATCTATATTGAAGAATCAGCCATTCAAGAAATGATCTGCCATTTGAAAACATCTGTTGTTTTTTACCAGAAATTTTTAATAACAAAATCGCTAATAACATTATGCACCAGTTATTTCAGAAAATGCGTAAAAGGACATTAACAGTTCTAATAAATAGAAATTCTATACACAACTTTACATGAAGGTACCTAATAAAATGTTAAGATTGAATAAACACATATTTCTTATAGAGATGTGACGTTAATAAGTTATCTGGAATCATTAATTCTTGGTAATATACTTACATCATTAATTACTGAAGGTTAACAGATTTAAAAATTTTAATGTGAAATACGCATTGACCGTAAAATTAGAGGGAATATACTTTGGCCTTTATTTTATCAGGAATTATGATTTAAACATATTTTGACTTTTAGAGATATTCTCCTACATAACTAAATGAAGTAATGTAAATAATCATTCATTGACTTGAAATCACTGTAAAATCTATCAAAAATTATGGAAGAAATTTTGATATTAATTGCGTCATGTTTATACTGTCCTTCAAATACTAAATGGAGAATGTTATGTATTCTTAATAGGGTTATATAGTTTTTTAATAATTATTTTTAATGAAATATTTTTGTTATAGTCAGTTTTGAACTAATCCATATTCTTGTATCATACAATATTTACTGGGGGTGTTATAAGCCGTTCAGCAATATAAGATTTATTTTCCTCGTTTTGCCAGCCATTCTTTCCCTCGTTTGCTCTAATCCAAATCTGCAAAAATGCATTCCTCCAATGGTTTTCTGAATCCACTTCCCTCCCCCCCCCCCCCCTCCCCCTCCCCTAACCCAATCCATTTCGAAACGGCGGATAACACAATCCAATTTCTTCGGCCTTTCTTCTCGACTATTCACAAAATAATATTTTCCTCTCTGCACTGCTTCCTCTCGGTATTCATTCGTGTCTTTCCTTCTGCTTTTATTGTGGCGTTCTCTTTCTCCTGTTCCTTTTGAACACCGGCGTCCCTGTACCAATCGTGTTTCGGAGATTCTCCAAGAGTTCGTCCTTAGTCGCGGTGAATATACGTGGCCCTATAATGTCATTGCAACGAGACACTAAATTTTGCAATTGTCGCATTACATCGCTCAATGTACGACTGCCAGACTAGGCAAGAAGTACGGCAAGAGAAATGGCACGAGAACGAATGGCAATGGAAATAAATACCGAGTCCGAATGGCCGTAAGTTACCAGCGTCATCTATTGGACGTTGGTTTCCGTGTTGACGCCTTTTTTTCTTGATCGAACACCAAACTTGTCAACTTTTATTGGATGCTGATTGCAATTTTTAGCAAGTATGGGCGACTCCTTAGGTACAAAGAGCCGTGAAACTGCATACCTTTTATATCTGAATTCCTATTTCTCAAATATATTACTATCTATGAACAGTGTCATATTTAATTAATGTTTTTTTAGCCATCTGAAACCATGTAATTGAATTGTTTACATACCATTGCCAGAAAAAAAATTGTCAGTTTTATGTCCACTTATCAAACACAGGGAATAAGAATTTATTAATTGGAAACCACATTCAAATATATATATATATATATATATATATATATATATATATATATATATATATATATATATACATATATATATTATATATATATATATATATATATATATATATATATATATATATATATATATACATATACATACATACTTATACATACACACTCACTCATATTCAAATTGAAATTTAAACAATTATATTACGAAGCAATATGTTCAATGAGACTTCAATATCTGGTTGTTTTTCTGACATTTTGCCTCTTTTAGGGGTTTAAAGTCGGATCCGCTATATTATAATTTGCCTTTTTTCAGGTTTACAGTAGGCCCGTGTATATTCCTCCAGTATATGTGAAAAAATGATTAAATCTAAACATTTTTATATGAATTTAAAATATTATCGAAGATGGTAGTGTTCTAAGTACACCACGTGCAATGTACGTATCTCTTTACCTTCGTTCCCACTTTCTTTCCTTAATTATGCTGTCTAACATTGTTTAGCTCTCTCTCTCTCTCTCTCTCTCTCTCTCTCTCTCTCTCTCTCTCTCTCTCTCTCTCTCTCTCATGGGAAGCACTGGAATAGTCTTTGGTAGAAGGAGTTTTCCTCCCGTTCTTAATGACTTTCCAGCCATATCTCCTAAAATCTATTCAGCTATCCTTTCCAAAGCCTTGGATAGATATGTCGAAAAATTATATTAATTAACATTGTGTAATTTGCAATTCATGTATCTCATTTGATTAGGATTCCAGGAAGCATTGGTTAGCTTTTGGTGCATAAATTATTTCAATAACAACATCCAACATTTCCTTTTACCAGACCTCGTGGACAAATTTTTAACTTTAATTTTTAACTTTCCCCTATTTAAGCATTAACTAAAAAACCCTGACTTCAGGGTAATCTGTTTACATACATAAATACATATAGTGATGTATATCTTCTTTTTTTTTTTTTGAGGAAAGGGAAAATTAATATCTTTATTCAATAGCGCTTAGTAAATAAACCAACTTCAGAATTATTACTGTACAGCCAACTCATTAATTACCTGTAATTACCTTGTGAAACAGCTGCTGGAGAAATTTAAGAGTAACATAATTCGTTGATATCTATTTACTTCCGACTTTCTCTAGATCTTTTCTGTATATACAATAATTTTTCATCAAGTTTTTCACTAATGAATAAAATCCCATTTTTGAACATTTAATTTTTTTTTTTATCTTAAAATATTAATTCATAGATTTTCATTACTGTTATGTATCGCTAAGTTTGACGACAGTTCGAAGTTGCTTTGTTATTAGATCTCCTCTGAAGAGGATTCTTCTCTTAGTATTCATACTTTTTAAACATTATTATCTCAAACGTATATAACCCTCACACGATTTACTGTATATATTATAGACTTCTTTAGGATAAATAAAGTTGTTACCTGTATGAAGTTTAATCCTAATAAAACTCAAAGTATGATTTTTAGTAGGTCAAGGACGGTGGCTTCTCACCATCCGGATCTCAGTATTGATAATTTTCTTTAAATTTGTATGACTCTTTTGAAATTTTAGGTATGATTCTCGACAGCAAATTTAATTTTAAGAAACACATTAAGTGTGTGTCTTCTTCAATTGCACAACAAATTGGCTTATTGAGAAAGTCTTGCAAGATTTTTTGTGGTCAATCTATTCTGAAGA
Source organism: Palaemon carinicauda (assembly GCF_036898095.1). Taxonomy (NCBI): domain Eukaryota; kingdom Metazoa; phylum Arthropoda; class Malacostraca; order Decapoda; family Palaemonidae; genus Palaemon; species Palaemon carinicauda. The sequence continues at coordinate 154,927,065 of NC_090733.1, forward strand.
AGTGTTTTAATTCTTTCATTCTACCTTGTTTTGAGTAATGTTCTCCTGTCTGGTCTTCAGCTGCTGATTCTCATCTTAATTTGTTGGACAGAAACTTATGGTCTATGAAATTTCTTATTCCTGATCTAGATATTAATCTTTGGCACCGTCGTTCAATTAGTTCATTATGCATGTTGCATAAGATTTTTCATAACTCTGACCATCCTTTACATTTAGATCTCCCTCGACAATTCTATCCTGTTCCTAATAGGCAGGTAGTTAATTCTAATAGCCAGGCCTTCTCCATCATGAGGTTCAATACTACACAATATTCTAGAAGTTTTATTCAAGCTGTTTCCAAGATGTGGAATAATCTTCCTAATCGGGTAGTTGAATCAGTAGAACTTCAAAAGTTCAAAGTTGGAGCAAATGTTTTTATGTTGACCAGGCTGACATGAGTCTTTTTATAGTTTATATATGACATATCTGTTTTTGGCGTTGTTAACAGTTTATATATGACATATCTGTTTTAACGTTGTTACTGTTTTTAGAGTGATTTATAGTTGATTTTTTTCATCATTTATTTATTTCCTTATTTCCTATCTTCACTGGGCTATTTTTCCCTGCTGGAGCCTTTGGGCTTATAGCATCTTGTTTTTCCAACTAGTGTTGTAGCTTGGCTAGTAATAATAATATATATATATATATATATATATATATATATATATATATACATATATATATATATGTATAAATATATATATATATATATATATATATATATATATATATATATATATATATATATATATATATATATATTATGGTCGTTATCATCTCCTTCTGCGCCAATTGATGCAAATGGCGCATGTATATATATATATATATATATATATATATATATATATATATATATATATATGTGTGTGTGTGTGTGTGTGTGTATGTATGTATGTATGTATGTATATACATATATGTAGCCTATATATGTTTGCATATACCTATATATAAATATATTCTCGTATTTGTTTATTTCAACATTAAAATACAATTTTTTTTTCCAGACAAATAAACGAATAAATCTGATAAATGTACATATCCTAATTCACACCGCGAGCTTCACTCCTCTTTCATTTTCACTTCCTTTTATTACCCCTTGCGAAGTTATCTGAATCTGTCTAGGCGAATCCCTATGCAATATATATGGAAGGCATTCATATATGGAGGTCGTTCACTTTGCCTTCTACCCCTTGTATATAAAATGATCACCTGAATGTAGTACACAATATTTTGCAAATAAATGTTGTACTAGGACTGCTTGGAGGGGTAGTCACGATTTATTACAGCTGTTTTTTTTATATATTATAGCATGAGTGGGCAGTTATGATAAGAAAATAAATGTCATTAATGACTTTATCGCAACAGATATAAGTACAGGCATGCACACACAAAGAACAGAACCCCCTCCCCCCAAGCGATAACCTAAAACATGGGCAAACTTCAATTTGAAATTTGGGGAAGAGAAGAATGGACATGTATGGTTTCTAATGTAAAGTAATAATAATTCACAGTGTATTTTAATATAAGATATTTGTCATGGCTCAACTAAAAACGGCGTTTCTGAAATACATAGAAATATCGTAAAACTCGAAAAGAAATATCTTGTGGAATTGATCTTGTCTTTTATTATTATATTATACAAGTGAAAATAGATTGCACGATATGTAGATAGACAGATAGATAAATAATATAGATGGAGAGAGAGAGAGAGAGAGAGAGAGAGAGAGAGAGAGAGAGAGAGAGAGAGAGAGAGAGAGCTCGTATGCTTAGTATTTCCGTTACCTGTGGTTCATTCTGGAAATTTTTCAGTCCGTACTTTCTCGTCATAAACGAAATACCTTTATGCTACAAACAGGTTCCTCTCCGTACTCTATTTCCTTGAAAAGTTTGATAAGTCCTTCACTGATTTGATGATCAGCCTCACCATTCTTGTGAGCTAAGGAAGGGAAGTTTGTGGGAGGGTATAGGTCTACCTACCGAGTCATCATCAGCCTTTTCCTGGGCCTCCCTGGTCCTAGCTTGGTTGGAGAGAGGATTGGGTGCTGATCATATGCATATAAGGTCAGTCTCTAGAACATTATCCTGCTATTATTATTATTGCTACTTGCTAAGCTACAACCCTAGTTGGAAAAGCAGAATGTCATAAGCCCAGGGGCTCCAACAGGGAAAATAGCCCAGTGAGGAAAGAAAACAAGGAAAAATAAAACATGTTAAGAAGAGTAACATTAAAATAAATATCTCCTATATAAACTATAAAAACTTTAACAAAACAAGAGGGGAAAAAAGAGGATAGAATAGTGTGCCCGAGTGTACCCTCAAGCAAGAGAACTCTAACCCAAGACAGTGGAAGACCATGGTACTGAGGCTATGGCACTACCCAAGAATAGAGAACAATGGTTTGATTTTGGGACTGTCCTCCTAGAAGAGCTGCTTACCATAGCTAAAGAGTCCCCTCTACCCTTACCAAGTGGAAAGTAGCCACAGAACAATTACAGTGCAGTAGTTAACCCCTTGAGAGAAGGGCATTGTCATTGCTCCTTGCCTCTGCCATTCATGATAGGCCTTTAAACCTTTAATACACTTGTAAATGCTTCTTCAATTATTGGTACATGTAGCAGAGCAGCCACGCCAAGAAAAACAATGTATGTGGTTTGTTATATGCTTACTACGCCATATGTAGGGGAAGTGAGTTTTTGCGAATGAATTAGGTAGGGTCATATTATACAGTATTATACAGCTCATGATAATCGTAAGTAATACGATTGATGAATTGTATGATTTGGAACATCTTCATGAGTTCCTAAAACAAAAGTAATTTAAAATATACGGAAACTAATTTTATATTGTGAATATTGATCTGCGTGGTTTGATTTTACGAGATGCAGTTAAAAAAAAAATAGAAAATTATGCATGAATAACATTCTTCAATTACGTAAAGTAACTCAAAAGGACTATTAATTATTATTAGGTGTCAAACATTTACGATTATTGTAGTTTCCTGAAACAACTATAGTTCACTTTGTAATCCATTCTTATCCAAGGAATATAAATTTGACTCAAGTTAAATAATTTATTTCCTTTATCTTTATTTGTCATTATCATCCTCAGCCGTAACCAGTCGACTGCAGGACAAAGGCCCCAGACATGTCCCTCCACTCGCGTCGGTTTATGATCTTTCTATTCCAACGTATACCAGCAAATTTTCATAATTTTTGATTACGAGAGGCCAACGTGTGAGCTCTTTACTTCTTAATTACAATACATTTTGACTGGTTATAATTTCCAAATATGAAAACTGAATGAAAAATTGCGCAACTGTCTCATGAATGCGCTATTGTTGTGCAGACAGTAATCCTAACAAAGCTTATCCACAAGCGGATTTTGTCAGTAATCCGGGATGTATGGTCATATCCCTCTAATTGCCGTTGATAAATATTCCAATGCCAGACTTAAAACCCGACCATGGTAAATAATGCTTTGAAAATAAAACACTATCCAAGTTGATGAATTATTCGTAATGATATATAAACTGCAAAACACACACTCACACACACGCGGGCGCGCGCGCACACACATACATATATATATATATACAGTATATATATATATATATATATATATATATATATATATATATATGCAGCCAGACAATTGCTCTTCATTATAAGGGGAATATTATTATTATTATTGTTATTATTATTATTATTATTATTATTATTATTATTATTATTATTATTATTATTATTATTATTATAGTACAAAATTTATTTATAAATTACAATTTTGATTTGTAACTTTGTTTTTCCTAAACCATTCTTTATTAAAAACTTTAGACCTCATATATTTTATACAGCTTTATTACATAATTTTGTTTTGCGTTTGTATATGAGAGAAAGTTTTTCTATTTAGAATACAAAAAAGAAGCCCAAAACTATCACATTAAAGACTAAAACAAAATATGAAAAATTACGCCTTGAAATGCAAATAGTGGTGGCCTATTGGAAACGTACACACACATATGCATATATATATATATATATATATATATATATATATATATATATATATATATATATATGATTTACAATGCTCTTTTACCAGAATGCAGGCAATATCACACAAGGTGGGGCTCAAGATAAATAGAAGAAAGACAGATAAGATGAGAAAGGAATAATGCAATGGAAGATTATTTGAGGGAGAAAGGATTAGTAAGATAGAATCATTTAAGCATTTAGGTACTATGATCTCCAATACAGGGTCATTAGAATTGGAGAATTGAAAGATTGGAAAAATCAAACTAGACAATGGCTAGGTTAAGTAAAATTTGGAAATCAAATTGCCCGAAATTAGATATAAAAATCAGGTTATATATTGGTGTTACTGTATGGACACGAGTCGGGGTATAACAATGAAAAAGTATCCAACAGTTTTTGTATATTTAAGAACAAAGACCTCAAAAGAATATTGGGAGTTGAAAGGCAGGCAAGGTTTAGAAATGAAACCATTAGAGAGATTACTCGAGTGCCATATTTCGATGAGATTATGGTGAGGGGCAAGGTCTATAGATATAAGAGGTCTTCTCAGGCCACCTTAGTGCGCAGGTAGCCGGATGGTGGGAGCCGGGTAGGTGAGAGCGATGACTTCACTCAGACTGAACCGTGGCTGAGTAAGCTGTGGAACTTCCATAAGAAAATAAAGGAACCATGCTTTCTGCTTTGTATTTTTCAATTTTTTTCGAAGATTTATATTTTATTCTTTTAGGATAATAAAAGTAAGATTACAAATACATAACTGTATTACACTCAAACAACCAAACAAATATCTGATGATGTAAATAACTGAAATTTGTCGAGCAACAGACAGTTTAAATTCATAAAATAGATAATGATATATACACAATACATATTTCAGTTATGTTCTATATCACGTTGCGAGCTTTTTCATTTTATTCTGCGCTTTTCTTGATGAACTAATATTCCTATTTAAAACACGAATTCTAAAAAATGTACGACATCTAACAAAAAATTTAATCACTTCGTATGGTAATGGGATATCATTGCTTTTAAAACACTCGCTAATTAAATCAGTCAATTTATCCGTCGCTCCTTTTCCAGGTTTTAGATACTTTTCCCCATGATGACAAAGAAACATTTTTTCCATAGTTTTTAAATGCACCAAAAATTCTTCGCTTGGTTGCATTAGTTTTCCATCTCTTGCACTTATGGCACCAATCCACATGCCATCTCCCTTCGTCGCTGCAGTTCCAAGGAATTCATATTCAGGAAACTTACGAGCTGTATGACCACCTACGTATTGTAAGCCTCCATCTTCCATCGCTTTCCCTAATGCTTCTTTTTCAGTGTCAAATTCTACATATTCATCATTTTGCAAATCATTAACAAATTCCCCTGGCAAACAAAACAGCATTGCCGATAGACTCAGCTCTTTTTGAATAGAAGTTTCTTCATCTACAAAGGATGCGCTTTGTTCAACAGGAAAACTGGAAAATGAGCCTGACGTCATCATATCACTATTGCAACTTTCAACGGTGCAGTTTGATCCTAACAGTTTGCTGTCTTTTCCTAGAATGTGGGCTCTGACTCGGTGCTTAAATGCGACGGGTGATGGGTGTTGATGGCATGCACCCATCTGTCTTATGCAGCCAAAAAAGTGTTCAAGACCATCTTGATTTAGCCTATAAGTAAGAATATATGATGTATCAAATTTAGCTTTGACCATTTTCAGCAGGTTCATTAGAGAATTGCACGATATAATTAAGCCTTTTTGGAAAGGATAGAGCCTATTGCTTTTAATTACTTTCATTTCTTTAGATACTCAAATCATATCTTGCAACGTTTTATTTTGTAGGTCCAGATTCATCCCATAGGCATTTCTTGATGGCTTCCTATCACGAGGTACTCGAGAATTGAATAAATCGAACCAGGTATCTACAAGATATATAAACGGAGTTGTGGTTTCCCAATGCTTATCTTCAAGCAGACCTTTGTTACCGAAGTACTGAAGGCATTTATATGTAGTTTCGGACAGTAATTGCACCGCTAGTTTAACGTTCATGCGTTGCATACTCATAACATTGATGTGCTTTTCAGAGAGTTTATGTGCTGTCCGTAGATCACTTTTGTTTTTCATAATTAACTCCCTGACTGAACCACTAAGAGCAAACCTATCTCCCGACAATACAAATCCATGATCAAGAAAATTATTCCGAATGAGTTTTATTAGGTGCGGTGCATCGGCAAACACATGTATTTCTCTGTTATCATCTACCGGGTTAACAAATGCAGAATTGTCTATATCAATGCCTAAGGAATTCCACAAACTGATATTTGTTGATCCTAAGTCACTAACCATGGCTACTACAGGAAACCCAGCTTTTTCAACCCGAATAATCAATTTAAAAAGGAGATCTTTTTTCATGTTAGTGTCGAAATTATAATAAATAATTTGTTTCCAGGAAGTCGTAAGTCCTCTGATCATTGCGCATTGTACTTTGGATTTAGGATCATACAAAGTGTCAGCGCCTTTATCGTAACACCAAATTTGTGCAACACTGCACTCGTCAAATGAAATTACACACAGACGCTCGTGTTCCAGCATTGACTCCGATTTTATTTTTAATAAGTGGATTACCGATTCCAAAATGCCAGGTTCTACAGCTATCTTACTTGACCAGCGATATAAAGTTGATAAAGAAGGAAAAGGTAATTTCCACTCTTCTCTTAAAAACTTATAAGCTTTTGGACTCAAACTGCGTAACGTTAAGGCTTTGCTGATATCATCGTCTTCCCAAGTATTAATATTACTTCCAGTGACAAGACATGCTACTTGTTTGGGTGAAAAGTATTTCTTTAAATTAGCTTTTACTACAGCAGTTGCTGATGCAAACATCTCATTGAACTTAACGTACATCGCTGTTTTCTCTTTTTTCCAGTTTTCTTTTTCTTTTTCCCACTTGACCTTATTATCCAACCATTTAGCTTTTTCATTTTCCCATTTAGCCCTTTCAGTAGCAAAATAGCTTTCTTTAACTTCCCACTGCTCTTTTTCACATTTCCACTTTACCTCATATTCTTCCCACTTCCGTTTGATATCATCTCTCTCCTTCTCCAGTTGCTCAATTATACTCGTACGTTGCAAATCTTCAATCGTGAGCACCGATTGACTTTTTGTACAAAAATCTTCCCTGTTTCGTCTTGCTCTTGACTAAGGATTTCATCTACAAGTCGTTTTTGTCCTCTTTTTTCGGCTCTTACCATCCTGGACGTATCTGATTAAAATCAAAATTGAATTATTAAAAAGATGGACTTGTATAGAGAACAATTCGATTAGAATTTTCTGACATTATTGAATATGTAAAAATCTGAACTAAAATTTATGAATGGTACTTTTTCACAGCGAAATGTAATAAAAGAATTTTTTTTTTAACTATATATGATAGGCCATGGGGCATAAGCTGTAGGGGGCTTAGTTTTTGAGTTCGTGGCCACTTTCTTGGGGCAAGTTGATTCCACTTGATTTGGAACCATGAGGGTTAGGACAATCAGAATATGCAAAGTTCCCGCAAAAATAGTTGCTCCTTAATTAGTTATAGGCCATTATGTAACCAATTAGTCATCAGAAGTGAAAATGACCAAAAACAAAAAGATGATTTATATTCAGTAGAAAACATTTTATTTACAGTGATTAACATTATGCAATAGAAATGTAAACAACAGCACCCTGGTGGTGGTATTATGAACTACACTGTTAACTTGACTTCCAGTTTATCATAAATGTCCATTATCCTTTGCTTTAAGTGTGCAACCAAAATCAAATTAAACTTTTTACAGACTTTAAGAGATCACAACTATTAAATGACACCAAAAATAGAACCAACAACAATAAAAGGACTCTGAAAATAGAACCAGAGTCAAATTTACCCTCATAAACCTAGCAAAATTAACAAGAATCCTTCGGAGATGAAGTAGTGTTTTTCCCACCATAGCAAATAATCATGAATTAGAAATTAAGTAGGGCCTATTGCTGCAAATTTTTCTCACGAGATGGAACTGTACTGCAAAGCAGCGCTCCACCATTCACTGGTATTCATCATCAGACACATCAGAGTCAGAGAAGTCAGAGTCAGAGTCAGAGACGTCAGGGTCAGATACACTTTCTGTCTCAGGGATCCTATTAGTGCAGTTCTCAACCTGACACCTGCATAAGTCAGTACAATGGAGATTCATTTTGCTGCATGAGCAAGCACCCTTGCACCCACCTTTCTGGCACTTGCAGTTCACTGTTTTTAGTACACTAGGGGGAGCCGGGTCATCAGCCATCCATTCAAAGACAAGGGTGTCACCAGTAATCTTCCAGCCACGAACATTGGGAGATGGTGCATGCATGATTGGCTGAAGGGACCCACGGTGAATTGCTGCATGATAGTTTGCCCTTTTTACATGATGCAGCAGACAATCTTGGTTTGGAGGCAGCATCCGAGAGTCTGATTTGCATGTCATCCGGAACATGTTGTATCTTGCAACATTTACTTCCGAGCATTCTTTCTGACCATACAGTGCAGACAAATTTCTCAAACATGGGCAAGATGGAAGCTGATGCTTCCCATTCTGTTCCCAACTATGCAAACATATTGACATATTCAACAGTTTTGTTGAATATGCCAAGGGGTTTCACCTTTCCCTTCCCTTTGAATGCACTAACCGAGTCGCACCCAGTAAAAACATGCATACCAAGAAAAGCTCGACATTTTTCTGCCAAAGTTTCTCAGCCAGTTTGGAAATGCAGATAATTCGTTGCTTGTCCCCAGCACCAGTTTGAAATAGCAAATCAGCAGGGATTTCCTGAGCTAGTGCTAGGGATATCATAAAAACATCGGTATCTGGACTACTTATTATAACTGTTGAGATGTTTCTAGCAGCATGACTTGCATGCAACAGTAATCTCGTGTTAGCCTCTTCATGATCACAGAAGAGGTCAGACACTTCAATGATCATAATTTTACCATCAACTGCAGCTATAGAGTGGCCCTTTTCTCCATGTGAGACAACCAATGCAATAGGGCCAAAAACCTGGGGCTTACACTTCACCCATGTTTCATAAAGAAACTCCTTGAGGTTTTCTTTATTCGACCCCTCAGCCAAGAACTTCTTAAACTGTTTGGGGTCTTTTGGTCAGGCCTTGTGATTTTCACCAATTGAGCCCCACTGGCTGCTCTGCGACCTCGCTCACAGTTTTTTATACTGTGTGTTGGATAGTGATCACACACTGGTTACCTAACCTGATAAGGTCAACCAAAAGCTTGTCTGCAAACATCCCAAATGTAGCTGGAATGTTTTGTGCCTGCTGAATAAATGCCATTCCATCAGTCACCAAAGCAGACCCTGGAGGTATGTCCTCTATATTCACACACTCAGCCCGACCCTCCAACTTCTTCATCAACTTTGCTTTATCTGTTTTAGTAATGGTACCATTGCCAGTTGCCAAAGCCAAAGGTACAGGTGTCAATGAGTAAGCCAAGAGTTTCTTTAAATCTACTTCCCTACTCCTGCCAATAATCAGGAGGCGATTAAACATGTCATTAGTGGCTTTGAGTAGCACTGTTTCAGACTCGACTTTAACCTTTGATGTTTTTGCAACTGTGGCAAAGGTCTTCAATTTCTTTGATTTGATTGGCTCAAATAGTTTCTCAGGCTCTGATTTCAATCTGGACTCTTCAAATTCTTTGATATAATCAGCCCCTTTCCCATAAGCAATTTCAAGGTCGGACCTCACATTAGATGGAGCTACAGTGCCGGAGCAAATGTTAATTAGGTCCTCCCCTGAATACTCAAATGGATTAACCATTGAGTTTATGGTTGACATTATACTCCTAACTGCTGTCTTATCATGTTTTATTCGAGTTTCATCCAGGTCTTTCCGTTCCCTATCTGTTTCTCCCTTCCCAGCCATATTTTCACATTCCTTAGCAATTGCTGCCCGGTGATGGTGACTTAATAGCCACCTGTTCACGGCACCCTTATCTAGGGTCCGGCCTTTCATACCCCCCTTAGTTTTCGAATCCATATTCACGGTCTGCTTAATTGCCATATCACAGGCAACTGCAGAAAATCCATATCTGTCCTGCCTCTGGACAACAAAGTTTCCCTCCTTAAATTGTTGGTCAATTTCAGGGTGCGTATCAACAAGGCTTACCATCTCTGAAATATATGCAGGTAAATATTGGGCATAATTCCCTCTGTCATAAGCAAGATACCATGGAAGGATTTTTTTCAGTGTAGCTAGGTGCAGCTCCAAATTACCCTCCCTGGTGGCTCTCAGAAGACAAAGGAGATTTTGTACCATGTCAAGGTATGATGACCAGTAATCAAAGATTGGTTTCTCTGACCTTTCTTTTTCAACAAAGGCATCATACGAGTCAATTACACCCTTGAATTCATCCTGGTTCATGATATCATACAGTTGGGCTGTAGGCCCAGAATTCAACAACTCTTCTGACACCTTTGAGACAGTTAACAGTTCATCTGGACTGCATGACCCTTTTACAAATGATACACTGCTCAGGAAGCACATAGGGGTTTCTTCGACTAGCTTGACTGGTGGATGGCAGAGTTGGCTGCTGATGATCTGCAGAGCATGTTTGCGATGATGACCCACTAATTAGGCTTAGCCGGGCACTTTTTCGAGGTGGTGTTCCAAGAAGATCATCTGGATTAGTGCCTTTACGTTTAGAACAGCAGACAATGGCCCTTTCGATCCTTTGTTTGTCTGTAAACCTTCGGTAACATTCTGCATGGTACCCAAGGTGGTCTAAATCTAAAGTTTTTTCAAAAGTTTCAGACAGTTTCTCTGCTACCTCACGTTGAATACCATCTAAATGTTTCCACTTTCTATTACGCTCCTTGATTTTTGACAGACATTGATCAGAAATGGGTAAAACATCACTTTCTTCCCCCAACACATAGTGAATACAGCAAGTCCTGGGGGCTGCCATGTTGGAAATCTAAGCAATTTCATTGGTTAATTTGCTATTAGCAATCTACTGTAAAAAATAGGAACTACAGAACTATAGTATGGCCACCTATTAGCCACCAACTTAACTACAAATAATTTGTATGATTAAAATGGCTAATTAAAACTTTAGGAGCAACTATATTTGTGGGAACTTGTTGCATAATGCCTGAGAATGACTTTCTCTATGATAAAAAAATGTAATAAAGTTGCCCCATGAAAGTGGCCACGAAGTGACAAGATACAGCTTATGCCCCATGGCCTATGAGGAAAACAACTGATTCCGCGATTTCCAGATTACTGGTGAATAATAAAGAGGATATACAATAATTATAATCTATGTAAGTTGATTACAGCGTCATTTATATCTTAATGTTTAACCAACAATACACGATACTGGTTTCTTACCTTGTGATGCATGTGAATATCCAGTTGTAGGTAAATGCACCGTCGGTACAGATCCTTTCTTTATTCTGATGAGAGATCGAGGCACTGGTTGATTAAGCAATTCATACATTAAATTCCTTTCAAATGCATCAGCTTCAAAGTGTTTACTACATATCTGAGCGTTTTCCCCATTAATGAGATCGTCTCTGTTGCACAGCTGAATCCACGTTTTCCTTGTGATGATGTCCTTAGGGAATTTATGAAAAGTGAGATCCTTACTTTTTCCTTTATATGAGAAGCACCCGAAAACTGCACAATTACAGGGCATTTTGTTATATATAAAACAGCTTTGATCAGCAAGGCGGAAGTGTACACTACGTTTGCTTGTAAACAACTGCCCGGTCAAGGGGTGATCGACCTTTGGTATGCTTGGGTGAATCTAGTCTATGACCTTGGCCGCACCTATAGGTCATGCCTACGTCACAGTCTGTACCTGCGCAGAAGACTCATATTTTTGGTCGGGTTTGAGAAGACCACCTTAATCTATAGACCTTGGTGAGGGGTAGATGGAGATGGTTTGGGCATGCCCTTCGCATTCCTCAAAGAGATTAGTTCACCAAACGTTTAACTGGGATCCACAAGGCACTAGAAGAGTTGGAAGCTGAGAACTATGAAGTTTGAAGTGGGAGATGATGAGTGAAGAAGTATAGAGTTAAAAGCTCTCTAAATATTGCACAAATAAATACCCACACAAAAAAATTGATGTCCCTGACATGAAAAGAATGCAGTATACACGTACACATTTCACGCAATGTAAGCCATTCTTTAGTGGATTTTTAAGCAAGCATGCAGGCAAATCCCTGTCGCAAAGCGCTCCTAATGGAAACCCATTAGGTAACTATTTCAGTCTGCCTCGAGGAATAGTCTGGACATTTTATGAGCAAGCAAGCCTCTATTTATTGAAATGTTGAACCTACGCCATTTATTCGTACAAAAGCTTAAGGCTTTTTTTTTTTTTTTTTTTTTTTTTTTTTTTTGTACAAACCTGCCAGCTCTCTCTTTCTCTGTCAGGATTTGTTGTATTTATTGTTATTTTTCATGTTTGAAAGACAGAAAGGAATATTATCACCCAATTTAGGCAAGTATATATAGGTTACGATTCCTTTTAACTTTCGTTAAGTTCCTCTTTTAACATAATCTTACATAAACACCATTGAATATTATTATATATTTTGAGAGTAAAAACTAAAAGGCCTAACTGCAGTTCTAAAGATATCTAAGAATATATTTTCCCCTTTAGTTTTAATATTCGTAGAAACGTATATTCTTTCATACAACTAGGAGAGAATGTTTATTTCAAGGTAAATCATATGAAGTAATAGATTTATATTAGGTCTATTTGCCTGTGAGAATAGTTTCATACGATATGATAAATATTCTAACATTATGTAAAATTAACTATCTGATATGGTGGATTTAGTATTGCAGTTTTATTCTTACTCTATAATAAATAAAAAAGTTCTTTCAAGGCTGGAATTACAACGCTGCTTGGAAATCCTAATGGCATTTAATCTCATGAAGATATATGTCATAATGAAATGAGTGAACTTAAAGAACCTTTTAAAAATGCACATGCTTATTTGCTGGAGAGATTTTGTCGTTATAGACTGACTTAGAAACACCTTGAA
>NC_090733.1:154945206-154952706 GCF_036898095.1 Palaemon carinicauda
GGACAGTTTTCTGCTGAAGAAGGCCAATGGGCGGGGCGAGCCTTTGACCACCTGCTCGAGTACTGCACCAATAGCGACGTCGATGCCATCGGTGGAGGGAAGGAGAGGGGCGTGTGGGATAGGAAAAGCGAGAGCCGCAGCAGTTGATAGGGCCTTCTTTGCATTGCAGAAGGCTGCTTCTTGAAGGGGACCCCATTTCAGGTCATTTTGCTTGCCCTTGAGGGAGGCGTAGAGGGGAGCAAGAGTGGCGGCTATGGCTGGCAGAAAACTGTGATAATATTTGATCATGCCCAAGAATTCCTGCAGAGCTTTGACGGTCGAGGGCGCGGGGAAGTCCTGAACGGCTGCTACCTTCTCAAGGAGGGGATGGACTCCTTCAGGAGTGATGCGGTGCCCTAAGAACGACACTTCGTTGGCGCCAAAGGTACACTTGTCGTACCGGACTACAAGGCCGTTTTGTTGCAGGTGGTCGAGCACGATGTGTAGGTGACGGAGGTGTTCCTCTTTTGAGGAGGAGAACACAAGTATGTCGTCCACATAACATACACAGAAAGGGAGGTCCCCTAAGATGCCATCCAGGAGACGTTGAAACGTTGCCCCAGCATTACGAAGGCCAAAACAGGAGTAATTGAAGGTGTATGTACCAAACGGAGTGGTGATGGCGGTCTTGGGGATGTCTTCTGGGTTCATAGGGACCTGATAATACCCCTTCAGGAGGTCGAGCGTAGAGAAAACATTTGCTTTGTGCAGGTAGGAGGTCACGTCGGCAATGTTTGGGAGGGGGTAGTGATCCGGTTTTGTTTGCATGTTCAGCCGCCTGTAATCCCCACACGGACGGAGGGAGCCGTCTTTCTTCAGAACGATGTGTAACGGTGACGACCATGGGCTGGAGGCCTTTTGGCAAAGGCCCATTTCCTCCATTTCGGAGAACGTCTGTTTGGCGGCTGCCAATCGTTCTGGTGCCAGACGTCTGAATTTTGCGAAGACTGGGGGTCCCGCCGTCTTGATATGGTGATAAAAACCGTGCTTGGCAGGAACCGTGGGCGTTTGGCGAAGTCCTGGTCGGAAAACTTCCGGGTACGATGTGAGGAGGTGGGCGTAGGCATCCGTGGGTGTGCTGATGTGGAGAGCGAGGTTATAGAGGGGGGGTTGAAGAGGTGTCGACAAGTACGAGTCTTCGTTGACCAATCGTCGGTGGGCGACATCGACCAGAAGGTGGAAATGAGAGAGGAAATCCGCACTGAGGATTGGCAATGTGATGTCAGCAACGAGAAACTTCCAATTGAATTACCGTTTCCGAACGATAATGTGAGGTTCTCGTAACCGTAGGTGGGTATCGCAGATCCGTTGGCAGCTACCAAGCGGACGTCGGCAGATGTAGACAGACTACATCGTGCCTTGAAGAGTTTCCTTGGCAAAAGAGAACGACAAGCACCCGTGTCTACCAAAAATCGCACGCCCGTTCCTGCATCTTTTAAAAAGAAAAGATTAGAAAAACGGCAGGCCACCGCCACGAGCGATGGCCTACTTACACGTTTTTTGGCCACTGACAATCCTTGGCACATTTCTTCGCGGTTGCCCCGAATCTGAAGTGGTAGTAGCAAAACTGCGGCGGATGGGAGGTAGTAAGTGGCTGTAGAAGTCGTTCGTTGGGGCGCGAGCGATTGGTGGGTGGTGGGTGGCTTTGTCGCTGCTTCGGCACGTCACGGGGTAGGCGTGTATGTCCTACGACATTCATGTCAGCTTCGTTTGACGTTGAATAGGCATCCTCTTCGTCAGGGGTGGAGGCGTTGATGGAGGTCTTGAAGTGGCTGTCCATAAGGGCGTCGGCTTTGGTCATCAAGTTCTTTATGGGTAAACTATCGACATCGGGTATGGCAGCGCGTATAGGTCCGAGTAAATGGCTTATCCAAAGGGCACGAAATAGGTTCACCTCACGAGGAGAGCCATCTGCGGCAGGTTGAAGGCGAGCGATACTGGTCATTTCCCTGAGGGCAAGCGAAGCCCTTTGGTCCCCAACGGTTGTTGCGAGAGCTGAAAAAGCTTTGCTATATGGGCGGCTGGCAACGGCGAGTGCTGCTGCAGTAGGTATGTTTTGAGGGCGTCATACACTATTGGGGTGTCCCCTTGTTCACAAAGCCAGTCGGATATTTCTGGGAAGGTGTCCTCGGGTATCGCCGCGAGAACATAATCTGCTTTGTTGGTTGAGCGAGTCATGCCGTTGATGCGAAACTGGACTTCTGCGCGCTGAAACCAAGCAAACGCCTCTCTGCTGGCAAACAATGAAAGTTTGAATGGGGCAGCCGCAGCACCAACTGCCATAGTAGCAACGATGGAGGGGCGAGGGGGGGGGGTGGAAGGTGGTGGGAGCGAGTCGACTTCCGGGGTCACCAATGTGACGGGCCGAGAGAGAGGTCTTTATTATAGAACAATCTCCTTTATATACAAAACCTCAAGGCAACAGGCATTTTCATGTTCACAAGACAGACAATGTTACAGAGGAAAACCGTAGACATGATTATTCAGGTTCTTTTTAGTGCGAGGGAAGAGTGCAGATACAAGCATAATATATACAAAATAATTTATGTACGATCGTGTGACACACGGTTGGTACACTATTATCTTCGAGTCGATTCCCCTTGGGTCTCTGATTCTGAGGTAGAAAGAATTCTGATATTAGGAGGAGTATAATATATGGCTTATTGGAATATATATATATATATATATATATATATATATATATATATATATATATATATATATATATATATATAGTTTTAACAGTGAGTAATTGTCCTTATTAATGGATGGCTCTTGGATGAAAACAACATAGCTGTAAAGAAATAATACATTCATACATTTGTGCTGAAAATTTTCCTGGTATTTGGGTTTTGTTCGGGTTCAACTTAATGCCCGTAATTTGTACCATGCACTAATGTTAGCTGGGTCTGGTCTCTTTTAAGGGGACAATCTCAGGGTTATATGATGAAAAATGCGAATTTTTTTTTTATTGTTTTATGATAATGAAATACCCTTCTCAAACGCATTCCCGATGTCGGATGCCGTGGTTACGCATCGGTGCCAGGCGCACGGACCTTTAATTGCGTAATACTCGTGGATTTAAATGCCCAACTGCAGCTGACAGGGGGTGTAATTTTACCTCTTTACTTCAGATATCAATATCTCAGCAAAAAATTTAGATATTTTCAATCTGTTTGTTTTTGCTGATAGTACAAGCTTTTTCCCTTCTGCCGGCAGCATGAGCTAGAACTGTGCTCTTGGCGTTCTCCCTACAGCCGCCGATAGCCTTGAAACACGAGTAAGGAAGTATGTATGTCTGGTATCGTCTGGTTTTCCCATATTGTTTAGGTATTTAATCATAATGATTATGAAGCTGGGGCATTTTAGATTGCAAACCCAGCTACAAAGAGTCTGGTGGTGCCAAATGATACCCTTCAGATACATATTATCACCTAATAGTATACTAAACACGAGCTAGGTGGGTGAGAGGGGACTGGGTACCAGCAATCCTTCTACAAGGTTGGGGCTCATTATGATATATTTTTATTATTTTTATCCTATTTCTACATTTTAAGGTTACACATCATAGGTAACAAGATAAATTACCAATAAAACATTAATTAGAACACATTAGAGGAAAAAAATGGTTAAAAGAAATGAAATTTACAACATTTAATCTTTAATAAAACTTGTTTTTTTAACTTTAAAATTATAGAACTCGGTTATTTATAAAGATAAAACAGTTTTGTTAAATGCAAAATACTTCTAATGCTTGTATAAAAAATATGACCTAAATAGAATTTTTATTATTTTTTTTTTCATAATATGTTTTATGAAAAAATTTCCAAAACTTTGAGTGTTTTTCAAAAATTAAAAAAAAATGAAGCGAGATTTCTTTCAAAAATGTGTTAAGATATCTTTTTTCCGTTTAATGCATATAATGAGGGATTTGAATTTGAATTTTATATTCCTTATAGTTTTTGAGTTCTATTGCTTTGAAAATTGCAAAAAAAAAACAATTAAAAAAAAAAAAAACTCCATTAACTCAAAATATTAAAAAGCTATAGTAATAAAATTTGTGGAGAAGCTTTACTGTAAGGTACTTAATGTGTGTATCAAATCTCATTTAAATCCGAGCATAAATACTATAGCCCTCAAATTGTCCCCTTAAAGGATGCAGTGACCTTAGGTCTATATTGAGCAGATGGAATTGATGCGAAGAGAGTAGCTAGTTTTCTAGCCAAATCTTGTATGATTACTATATATTATGAAAAGTAATGGCCCAAGAGCACTACCTTGAGGAATACCAGATATTACATTCCTAAAGTCATTAAGGTGCCGATCAACAACTACACTGCAATCTATTATTTAAAACTTCAATAATAATATTAAAAAAATACATATATACTCCTCACGATTAACACGGTCAAATGCAGCGCTGAAATTAAGGCCAATCATATGAACTTCCTGACCACAATCAAGGAATTTCTGTACATCACTGGAAATTGCAATAAGGATATCACTTGCTTCAATTAAGGGAATAGATGATTATCTTCAGCATACTTACCTAATCAAGTAACTTTAGCGATTCTCCACGTGCAAAAAATCGTTTATTTTATCTAATTTACGAAAACAAATTAGGAGCCAAGAGATCTGCTGTCCTTAAAAAACAACAAAGAAAAAATACTATTTGTCTATACCTCTATAAACATCAAAGCCCAGAAGAGTTTTAATTTTACGGGACTGAGAAGCTAAACTAGTTCGTTTAGCCTCAGGAAATCAGGATTGAGGAAGATCGAGTTTCTTATTACTCTGATTACTGTCACACATACTAGCCAAAAGGGTTACATTTTACTTTCGACAGTGGGGGACAGAGGCATGTGGTTTATGTACAGGAGGAACTATTAACTTCATTGTAGCCAAATATATATATATATATATATATATATATATATATATATATATATATATATATATATATATATGTAACAAAGTGTATCTTTTATGGTCAAGTTATATTCCTATTCAGTTGTAGCATAAACTCAGAGCAACAGCTCTTACCCGAGTATAGTTATTCCAATTCAAATCTTATCTGGTATCTTTCCAAAGGTGATAAGCCTCCTCTATATCCAAATATGCGTATCTGCAATCATCATTGAGCCATGATTTGTCCTTCACTCCCTATTTTAACACACGACGCCATTTCCATTCCAAAGAACGACAAGATCACCACCTGCATACAATAGTGTCCAATTCAAAAGCAAAAGATTATTAAAATGCCATTCAAGCCTGCTTGAAATATTATAAATTCTTATTTTCCATCCTTCAAATTACTGCAATTATTCTATATGGTTCCTCCAGCGTGTAAGGGACCTACAGCAATTGTGGTTGTCATGGCTGAATGATGCAGATCTTGCCTTACGCTTAGTAACCCTTTTGGATTACTCCCAGTCTTATGCTACACTCAAGAAATTGATTATTCATTTAAAAGCTGGAGATCTGTAGTAACTCTATTGCTGTGGCGTATGCGTTTATATATATATATATATATATATATATATATATATATATATATATATATATATAATATATATACATATCTGTATGTGTATATATATACATATATATATATATATATATATATATATATATATATATATATATATATATATATGTACAGTATTATATATATACAGTATATCTGTGTGTATATATATACATATATGTATGTATATATATATATATATATATATATATATATATATACATATATGTATATATATACACACATATATATGTATATATATATATATATATATATATATATATATATATATATATATATATATATATATATATATATAGCACAATCACGTACGCACACACATACATATACTTTGTATATATAATATATATATACATATATATAAATATTATATATATATATATATATATATATACATATATATATATATATATATATATATATATATATATATATATATATATATATATATGTATATATATGTGTGTGTCTGTGTGTGTGTGTGTATGTGTGTCCGCCCACGCTCTATATCGACACTTCTGTTTCCAAGTGACTAATAACACTCATTAAGAATAAAACTTGTGGATATACGGTTTTTGTTCTGCTCCAAAGCTCATTAAAGCCGCCTCATTATCATCTGGATAATTAGAGAAAGCTGCTTACTATATTATCTGTATTATTGCCAACTACAAGTACGTTCTCGGAGTAATTGGGACACTCAAATAACATCTAATTGGGATTTTCTTTCAAATTTTCATGATTATCAACTTAAGGCTTCACTCGGCCTTGTTGTCTAGAGATCCTTACTTTGGGTTCACGATTGTAATGAAGTGAAGAATTTTATTTAGTAGGTGGTAATGATTATATGAATTTGCTACATAACGATACTTAGCATTAAATTGGATTTTCTTTTTTTTAGAGAGTTTCGATGATTTTAATGAAGTCAAATCTTTTATTTTTTATCAAATGACAAGATAAACACAAATTCATTCTCCAAATATTAATGTATTTGAGTTTATTCAAGTAAGGATGTTGCAATAACGTCACCCACTATTCTTCACCGATTGAAATATCAGCTTTTGAATTTTCAATAATTCTTAAAGCAGAATACAAAACACTTTCTGGAGAAAAGAAAAATAGCTTTACATCAGCGGGATAAGAAAACCATTGGGCAAAGAAGAGCAAATTCCAATATTTGAAGAAAAGACTTGGCTGCCACATTCTTATCACATAAAACAACATTCACAAAACTCGCAACAAAACGAAAACGACAAAGAGGAAGAAGAAGGTTTTATATTGCTTTGCTGGAGCCAGTTTTCTATGAATGTCGAGTCCAGGAGATGGTTTATTGGCGCGCTTCTGCCTCTTTATTGTGTCCTCTTTATGTGGAAAGGAGAATTGTTTAAAATGTGGCCGTTTCATTTTTTATACTCTATAAATTTATTGTCTGAGAGCGTGTTGTTGCGAGAGCCCAACTGTGTTTGTGTGTTTTTTTTTTTTTATGGAGATTATTGAAGAAAATAGTAATGGCTCCACTCACTGTCAAGATTAGTTTACACTTATAAATCTTGAGACAATTATGAAAGATTAATCTCTCTCTCTCTCTCTCTCTCTCTCTCTCTCTCTCTCTCTCTCTCTCTCTCTCTCTCTCTCTCTCTCTCTCTCTCTTAAATATATATATATATATATATATATATATATATATATATATATATATATATATATATATATATATATACAAATATATATATATGTATATATATACATATATATATATATATATATATATATATATATATATATATATATATATATACACACACACATATATATATATATATATATATATATATATATATATATATATATATGTATGTATGTTTTGTATATATCTCAACAGTCTTTTTTTTCATTGAAATCTTCCTCTGCTTATA
>NC_090733.1:154957706-154972706 GCF_036898095.1 Palaemon carinicauda
AGAAATTAATGACAACTAAGTTACACCTCCTCACCCGACCAAAAAAAAAAAAATTATTTTTTTTTTCATAATGTACGTTAACATTTAATCACATATTGAAATAATAAAATAACAAAAAAAATAGTCATTAAACCACCTGCAAAGACATGACAAACGAAAGGAAAGAGGGTGGCAAGTACCAAGGTTTGCAGCTCACAAGGAAAACAAAATATAACAATATATAACAAATACTAACAACCTCTTAAACTTAATACTAATCACAGGAAAATTTTCCAAAACCAGAAAGGCAAAACATCACCATTCGATAAATAGATACCCCACCTAAAAATTTCCCATCACTCACACCGTTAATAAACCTAATAAAGAGTCATTGCACTAACAACCGGATTCTGTATATATAGTCCAAAGGCTATAACCTTTTCCACAATCAATACACTGTTCATTTTCAGGGATACACATCACTCACTAGCAATAAATGTTGATCACAAAAACCACTGTCTATTTCAGTGTTATATATCACACTTATCACCATAGTGTCCAATACATACACACACACCGAACGACACAGAGAAGACCACCACAAGACTCCCCTGCGCAAACAAACAAACAAAATCGATGAAGCGTAATTATTAGCCTGAAAATACAGAATACCAGATTAGTGCCTATCTCTTTTCTTAGCTTATTATAAACCTTATCGTACCTGACACCTCTAAACCTTAGTAGATTAACCTTAACATAGTCTAGGGTACCACTCATACACCAGCCTGTAGCGCCTAAAAAACGGCTGTGTTGTGCTACAGACCCGTGAGCCCATGACCCATCTAATTAATCAGTCATTAGAAAGTACCAGTGATCACCCTCACCTTTTAACCTTAAAGATCCCATATACTAAACCCAAAACATTATAGTCTTCTGTAAACAAACCATGATTAATAAATTTTAAATATACATTTGCTTCTACTCACTACGTGCCCACTTCAACAGCACACACACCATAATTAGAACGATACAGATACTACCTTTAATAACTGCATAGCCCTCTGTCAATCAACTAATATTCAACGCTGCGAGAGAGAAAATCGGCAACAATATTATCTTTTCCTGGGATGTGGGAAAATTCTAAATTCCACTCTTGCAGCATGAGACTCCACCTCATCAATCTTTGATTTTTATTCTTGTATCTGCTGATGAAGGTCAGGGGATTATGATCCGTCAAGACCTTAATAGGTGTATCTGAGGAGGAGAGATAAACCTGAAAATGGTTAATAGCAAATACTAAAGCAAGAGTCTCTTTCTCCACAGTGGAATACCTACGTTGGGCGGAGGACAATTTTTTTGAAAAGAATGCGACAGGATGAGAAACTCCCTGCTCGTCATTCTGCAACAATACCGCTCCTACACCAACGTCACTTGCATCCGTGGCAAGAGAAAAAGGAAGGTCAAAATCAGGAGCTCTTAAGACAGGGAAATTAATTAATACTCTTTTTAAATTATCAAAAGCCCTTTGTGTTTCATCAGTCCAGACAAAAGCTACCTTCTTTCCTAAGAGATTAGTCAAAGGATCGGCGATGTCAGAAAAATTTCTAACAAACCTTCGGTAGTAACCACCCAACCCAAGGAATCTTCTGACATCCCTCCTGCACTTAGGGATTAACATTTTTTCAATACATTCGATATTTGCTTGCTTAGGAGCAACTTTACCATTACCAACTTCATGACCCAAATATACGACCCTCGCCTTTGCGAATTCACTTTTCTTTAGATTAATTACTAAACCTGCTTTCTTCAAAACCTCAAACAGTGCCCTAATACGTTTTAAATGAGTTTCCTAATCATTACTATAAATAACAATATCATCAATATAAACTACACACCCCTCTAAACCATAGACTAAAGTATTCATTAACCTCTGAAAGGTGGCAGCCGCGTTCTTCATACCAAACGGCATAACTTTACATTGAAACAGTCCCTGGGGTGTTACGAAAGCGGACAGGGCCCTTGCCCGCTTCGAAAGAGGAACCTGCCAATAACCTTTCAGCAAATCGAATTTACTAATGTACTTGGCCTTACCCATACGATCAATACAATCCTCAATTCGTGGTAATGGGTAACAATCAGACTTAGACACTTCATTCAATTTACGGTAATCAAAACATAACCTGAAATTACCGTCGGGTTTCTTTACCAATATAACAGGGGATGACCAAGGACTTTGACTAGGTTCAATTAGGTCATGTTTTAGCATATAATCAACTTCCTTCGCCACAACCTCATTTTTAAAGGGATTCAACCTGTAAGGCGCTCGTTTCACAGGAGTGGCACTACCTACGTCCACGTCATGTTCAAGGACATTAGTCCTTCCCGGTACATCCGAAAATAATTCATTATAATTAAATACCAATTTCTTTAAAGACTTTTGTTCTTCATTACTTAAATGAGAAACCATACCAGAAAAATGTTTCAAAGAATTCTTATTATCTGAACGCCATTCACTTCCATTAAAACAATTATCATCAATACTTTCACCCTCTGAAAAAGAAAAAAGTTTATCGTTCTCGGAAACTACAGCATTCCCTATGGTTGCCACGGGAGTGACTTTCTCCCGTTCTACATAAGCCTTCAACATATTTATGTGACAAAGCTGAAAAGGTTTCCTTCTCTCGGGAGTCTCTACTAAATAATTAACTTCACTAATTTTTTTTCAGAATTTTCCAAGGACCTGAAAAAGATGCTTTCAATGGATTTCCAGGAATGGGTAACAAAACCAAAACTTTGTCGCCTACCGCAAAGTCACGTGCTTTAGACCTTCTGTCAAAAAAGTACTTCATTCTTTTTTGGCTACACAATAAATTTTCACCTGCAAATTTCCAAGCCTTTGTTAACTTATCACCTAGATTAGACACATAATCTAATAAATTGATCTCAGGGACGTCTCCCTCCCAGGACTCTCGAACAACATCAAGAGGACCTCGAACACAATGGCCAAACACAAGGCTGAAAGGCGAAAAACCTAAAGACTGACTTAGGACAGAACGAAAAGCGAACAACAAATAAGGTAATTCCTTATCCCATTCAGAACCATTAATCAAACAATATTTCTTTACCATCGATTTCAGGGTTTGATGAAATCTCTCCAGAGCTCCCTGACTTTCTGGATGATATGGAGAAGAGGTCACATGTTTTATATTTAACTCTGCCATTTTATCTCTGAAATACCTGCTAACAAAATTAGAACCGCAATCCGATTGAATAATTTTAGGCATCCCAAACCTGGTAAAAAAGTCAATTAGTACATCTACAATTTTAACACTTTTTATCGTACGTAGTGGTATTGCCTCGGGATATCGAGACATCCTATCCATGATAGTCAAAATATATTCATTTCCACTACGAGTCCTTGGTAATGGTCCAACAATATCAATAATGACCTCCGTGAAAGGTTCGGAAACCACTGGAATAGGACATAGAGGCGCTTTTGGAATAAGCTGATTAGGTTTACCGACCTTCTGACAAACATCACTGCTATTGACAAACTTCTTTACGTCCGCCTTCAACTTCGGCCAATAATAATTCATTAACAACTTGCCAGAAGTCTTATGAATGCCAAAATGTCCGGCCAAACCACTTTCATGCGCCAATGATATCAACTCATTCTTGTAAACAAATGGAACCATTATCTGTTGCAAAATTTCATAATCAAAGTTATCAGCCTCCATAGGCCTAGTCAACCTATATAAAATATTATTAATATTTTAAATTTGGGACCGGTTATATCAGTCACCTCACCTGACTCAATAGGGAGATCCCGAAAATCCTTTTTCTGAGCTTTGATTAGCTCTTCAATAGTCCAATTCAGTTTGTCCTTCAAAATCCCAAGATCTACAACTACGCTATCACTACGTTCTAAACTACTTAAATCTAGATCAATTGTTGACTCTGCAGCGTCAACAACTTTAGCACTAGAACGAGTAACTGCTGCTACTTCACTATCAGGGTTTATCAGTATGGGACAAGTATTATTCTTCAGAGCAACATCATTCCCTATCAAAACATCAACATTTTTAACCGGAAATTTATCAACGATGGCCAATTTCAAATTCCCTGCAAAGGAAGGGCAGATTAAATTAAAATTTTCCATGGCATACGATTTTACCGTATCAGGAAAACCAGCCAATAACACAAATTCCCCACTTTTTGGTACAAATTGCAAGGTAATGCCTCCCTTAATATCAAAGACTGAGCTGCACCGGTATCACGCAAAATACGCACACGTCTTTTCTCGGACGAATTGGCGAAAGAGACACTACCAAAGGACAAATATCTGTCAAAACAACCAGGTAGTCATTGATCAGCAGATGTTGTTGGGGTAGGTTCTCTCTCTCTCTCTTCCACACCCATCACTGGCCTAACATTAGCATTTTGTGAGTTTCTAAATGCATAACACATGCTCTTTACGTGCCCCTTCTTATTGCAAAAGAAGCACGTCAATGTTTTCAATTTCTCGGGATTATATATCTTAGGTCTATTATTCCTGTTAGGAGAAAAATTAATATTAGTATTGGCATTGCCCTGATCATTACCTCTATAATTATTTCTAGTAAACATCCCTGCATTATTATTATTATTATTATTGTTAGAATTATTATTCCTACCTACTTTACCCCATCCAGACTTAACAATTTTTGTTACTCCCCCTAACTCACTCTTATGAGACAAATAATACTCATCACTAGCGATGGCTACCTCCTGAATGGTCTCTAGCTTTAACTCTTCGAGGTGAACCTTCAGTTTATCCGGAACACATCTCTTGAACTCCTCCACCAACATTAACTCCTTCAATTTCTCAAAATTTACCACTTCCTTGGACTTGAACCAATCACTAGCATATTGTTCCTTCGATCTTGCAAATTCAATAAAAGTTTGCTCCCTACATTTTTCCAAGTTCCTGAAGCGTTGCCTATAGGCTTCAGGGACTAACTCATAGGCCTTCAAGACGATAGCCTTCACACACTCATAATCTGATGACAGATCCTCCTCCAGAGTTACATACACCCTCTGAGCTCTTCCAATCAATTTACTTTGTATAAGAGTGGTCCAATACTCTTGGGGCCACTCCAACCTTGCTGCAATCCTCTCAAATGATACAAAAAACTCTGCAATATTGTCTTCCTCAAATTTAGGCACAAATTTGAGAGCCTGCGCTAAATTAATAGCAGGCGTTACTGACCTATTTGGGGAAGGGGGAGAGGAAGAAGAGGAACCTGAGTTTTTCATGGCAATCTCATGGTGCCTCTCCTTTTCTCTTTCCTCCGCATTAAACTTTTCTATATCAAACTCCATCTGCCTCAGAGCAATTTGCCTATCCAAAATTTCTACAGACAACAGTGCTTTATCAGGTTTCACTTGTTCCCCACCAGCCTTTATAGTTTTAACACATTCATAAATTTGCAATAGCAATACACCCTTTCTTATTGTCACATCATATTCCAATTCAAAATGTTCTGCTACAATTTCCAAATCTTCCCTATTCAACTCTGCAAGCCTTTCTTGCCACCCCTCTCCGCTAAGGAGGTCTAGTACATTAACCATGATGACCACTATTATTCACACAATACTAAATTACAAAAAAAAAAAAAAAAACCACGAGGAGGTGAAAATATGCTGCCTGAAAAACAACCCCAAGAATTTACTTTGCACATACACCGGTGAATACTTAGGAACAAAAAGATCCTGTCACGGTCGCCATTTTGTGATGGATGGCTTGACCACCACACAAAAACACTAAACTTTTCAAACAGTATTCACTTAAGTACCATACTAAGTCCACAAAAGGTGGAATAGTATACAATTTCAATAAGAGTGCAAAGTCAATTCAAGGGGACAAAGAAAATACCACAAAAATATACTTAATTTTAATACACAAGTTTCAGACAGAAATAACACCTGAACCTCAACAATACAGTAATTAATGATAAACACTCACTCTTAAACTCCCTGTAAAAGAAAACAATTACACAATTAAAGAAAGGTCATCAACACAAGCATACAAAAAGGGGAGAGGGTCCAGAAAGGAGGAGGCGAACGAAAAGTAAGAATATCCTAACAAATACACACTAAATATCCCTAACAAAATCCTCATACACTTCTAGGGGTCTCCTCAAAGAGGGCAATAAACTCTCCAGCTGGAGGCTTATTCCAGGTGGCAGAAAACCAGGATCCAAAACAATGGTGTTGAATGCTCCAATATTGCAGACCGCCCAGGAGTACAGGTCGTGGGCCCGGCACACAAATATAACAATCAAAATTTTTACCTTGGGGCAGAGAGGTCCCCTTGGCTTTTACTGAACCAAGGGCAGTATATAAAGGATAAAAATCCTTGATGCAGAGCGAGGATATCCTGGAAAAGCTAAACAGCTTCACAACGCAGCTCTGCAATGGCGATGAATAATATAATTCCAGCAATTATCGTGCCCTTCAAGGTTGGAGGCTCAGAAACACACTGAGGCCAACTCCTCCAAGCGAAACCCTCCATACCTCGGATAATGAAGGAGAGCTGCCACGTAACCAACACAACTTGAAAATATAAAATAGTCGTTAGCCAATAATAAACACCAAGATAACCACCGGTGAGGAGACAAAAAGCTAATAAAGAAAAAATACAACACTTCTATACTTAACATTAAAAGTCTAAAAACTTAAATAATTCAGAAATTAATGACAACTAAGTTACAATATGTATTATATATATATATATATATATATATATATATATATATATATATATATATATATATATATATATATATATATATATATATATATAAATGTTTATACAGTATATGAGTGTGAGTGTTAGTTTGTAGAGTATGTAGCTTTAGAATAATAAAGTTTTTATGATGGAAAATAATTCGGAAAAATGGCACTGAAATGCCTTAACGTGAAATAACAAGACATTTCCTTTTGAATCTTTAAATATACGGCTAAAAAATCTCCATCCACGGGCCCTGTCAAACAAGAAAATGTAGTACCCCAGCTCCCCTCTGACCCCATAGTATGCCAACACTGAGCTCTTTAGTCGATATAGACGAGCTGTAACTTTCAGGCTAAATATGTTTAGGCAGCAGAGCGTGGCCCCGTGACAGAAAGATGGTCCCCGTTATTGCTAGAGGCTCTGGTACTGTTTCGGGAGACACGGGGGAGATTTTTCATTGTGTCAATGTTGTATTTTAGACTGGGATAAAAGGTCCGTATGTTAGTTTCCTTTATTATTAGTCATACTGATTGTCCGTTGAGTGTCGATTATTCAAGATGGGTTTCATTTTATTCGAGGTCGTAGTCGCGTTTGATAGTGAACTAATATTTTTTTAATGACTGAATTAAACTTCTTTTCACAAATTACAGAAAAGAGGAAGATATGAATGTACAGACATTCTAATTTTAATTCGTGTTATAAAGTCCATTATCTACGGTAACTTTTATAATCAGTTCTATGTATCCTAACTCGAATAATATGGGAGAGAGAGAGAGAGAGAGAGAGAGAGAGAGAGAGAGAGAGAGAGAGAGAGAGAGAGTTTGACTTGCCGTATGATCCAAATTAAGTTTGGAAACAGTTCCAGGAAACTGTAAAGAATTAACTTTACGTACATTTTAGTATTTTGAATAAGGTTATAGAATTTGGTTGCTCAGACGCGGTCAAGTTTTACAAATTCCCAGACAAATCTGCACTTTGAGAATATCTCAAGTGAGGAGTTCAGCTTTCTGTCGTCTTATTTAGAAGATGAATGAAGATAAATTGTTGGAAAACACCATTCGACTTCAATGAATGTGAAAACTATAATAATGATCACTTTGATAACGGTAAGGATACCTTCCTTGCTTCTTATATCTGTGTGGTTTGGTAACCTTGATTTCCTCTTTGGAAAATGGCTGTAAATCATTTGGTATAATCTTTTCAATTTGCCTTTGTTGAATGTAAATGTCAAAAAACTCTGTGTTTTCAGTGGCTTGCTAAAAAATGTAACATGGTAGATGGACATGACTAATTCGACTGTCAGAAGAGAATTTTCGGTATTCACTACAGGTTCTCTTGGTTTCTTTCGCTAGGTGTTACAGGGTTCAACTTTAATTTGGACATTATAATGGAGATGAGAGAAAACCTATTTAAATGACGTTCGCTTTCATTAGAATATAATGAATGATGTCTTTATAACCTCACAATGTTAAATTTAAGGAAAATCAGTATATTACTAATCATTACTTTTTCTGTACTTTTGTATTCAAAACTAAAGAATAAATAAAAATATTAGTTTACTTAAGAATAAAAATTACGTGTATTTTATATTAGAGATCACCATAAGGAAATAATCTAGAAAAATAATAAGTTTTACATCACAACTAAATTGCGCTGATCATATTCTAAAGATTAGAACTAAAATTGCTTGCATTTATATGTCCCCTGCGTTAAAATATATTGCACTGCCCTTGGGTTCAGTAACATTGAGAGTTGTGAATGTAGATAACACCCAATCAATCAATCTCACAGTATTCCAGCCAAACCTTTACATCACATGCCGTGGCCATTGATGCAGATGCAAATTAAAACCACAGGAAAGTGGAGGTGTCAGGAAAATGTGACCCGTAGGAAACGCTGTCCTACACTCGGATCTAACACCAGTCTAGAGTCCTGTGATGAGATCAAGGTTAAGACTGAGGGGGGCAAGGCAGCCTCAACTTGGTGCCGGTCCCAAGCCCGGGTAAATGGGGAGGGTTGGCGGCAGGAAAGGCATCCGGCCATGAAAAATTAGCCAAAACAACTATGGTCCCTGAGTATAATCAGAATGAAAAGATGGATGTGGCAGAGATGAGAATGTTGAGATGGGGAGACAAGAAGAGATAAGATACGGGATGAAGTAATTAGGGGTACCACAGGAGTTAGATGTTTTCTATCAGATAAGATCTAAGAAAGTAGACTGAGGTGGTACGGTCATGTCATAAGAAGAGATGAACAGTATATTAGGAGAAGTGTGATGGAAATGGAGGTACAGGGAACGAGAAGGAGAGGGAGACCAAAATGAAGGTGGGTGGACTGTATCAAGGATGACCTTTGATCAAAGGGATTAACGGGTGATGAGGTGTGGGACAGAAGTAGATGGAGAAAGCTGACCAGAAACATCGACCCCACATAGAAGTGGGAAAAGATGTAGACAAAGAAGAAGAAGAATAAGAAGTCAAATCAGCGGTTGAGGTGTACGTTGTAATATTAGGCAATTCCAGTTGCTTTTTAGATCACTATTATCAGTATGATGAATTCAGATTTACAAATATCGTCAAAAAAAAAAAAAAATTATATATTTTATAGGTTTAAAGGCCGCTCATGAATGACGAAGGCAAGGAACAGTGACATTACCCTAGATGACCATATATACACATGAACAGCCCCCAATCCCCTCCACCCCACATAGGACCAGGAAGGGCCAGGTAATGGTTGGTGATGACACAGCAGGTAGACCTATAGAGTTCCCCAAAACCCCCATTCTTAGATAACAAGGATGGTGAGGTTGCAGACACTAAAAAAACTATCGGACTTAAGCATGATTCGAATCCCAGTCCGGCAGAACGGTGAGCATGGACGTTTCCAATATGCCACCACAATTTCAAAGAAATATTATGATTTTAGTGTCTTCCTCGTCATATGTTATTTTTCAGAACACTCGTTAATTAGATAGAGCTACAGTTTGATCAAAGAATCTCAATTTCAGTTTTCAAGGACGAATTTACAATGGTATAACTCGAAACACGAGAAATTACTTGTCAAAAAAAAAAAAAAAAAAAAAAAAAAAAAAAAAAAATTGTATGGT
Organism: Palaemon carinicauda; assembly: GCF_036898095.1. Lineage (NCBI taxonomy): Eukaryota > Metazoa > Arthropoda > Malacostraca > Decapoda > Palaemonidae > Palaemon > Palaemon carinicauda. The sequence goes on from NC_090733.1 coordinate 154,967,564, forward strand.
AAACTCCACATATATTAGATGTACAGAAATAGTGATATTTAGATTCCTAATTATTTATCGGTAAAAATAGTGTTGTTAGATATGTTACTTAAGAACATTGTCTTGAGATATCAGTCGTTTTAAATATTGGATTTTTTTGTAGTTTTTTTCAATTGGTAATTTTACAACTCCTTGATATTAACTATTTTTTAAACCTTATCCAGTGTTTGAAGTAATTCATACGATGGTATTTCGATACATTTTTGTTGGAGTATTAGTATGAAGTTACGAATATTCTCAAATTTAAGTCTTTTTATTGATATCGTGAATCATTCAAGCTGAAATAGATATTTTCCTGTTTGAAAATAGTCATGACTAAATGAACACTCTAATATATATATATATATATATATATATATATATATATATATATATATATATATATATATATACATATATATATATGTATATATATATATATGTATATATATATATATATATATATATATATATATATATATATATATATATATATATATATATATATATATATTTATAAACCGAAGAAGCTTTCAGATATTCTACATATAGTTATTATAGGCGAAGCAAGAGAGTACTGTATCTATAAAACATACATTATCATTTTATCGGCACTGTATGCGAAACGCCATCCCCTCTCCTAACCCCAAAATAAACCACATGACTTGTTTTTTTTTCTTTTTTTTTTCTTTTTTTTTAATCAAATGCTGACATCAGCTTGTCACCGCTCCTGAGCTGTCATATAAAGGACGGTCTGACGACATTGACTTTTAAGCCATAACAATAATTCTCTCTCTCTCTCTCTCTCTCTCTCTCTCTCTCTCTCTCTCTCTCTCTCTCTCTCTCTCTCTCTCTCTTTACACACACGCACACACACACACACACACACACACACTCAAGGATTCAACCACTTTTCTATTTTTTGAAAATGTTGATGTTTTCATTGGTTGAAATAATTTTGCTCTTATGAGGTAGTTTTTTTAATGATAACATCTCTTTGTTTTCTTAATTATAAAAGTTGTGTTATTAACAGTGTTGATGAACTGAATATTAGCAAAACTTTCCTGCTTTCAAATTTAGTGAGAAGCCTTTTGTAAAAACCTTAACCGTGCACGGACATTATGTATTTATTCATATCTCATATTTATCATAATTAATGGTATAAAATAAACAGTGAAAGATCTTGTTTAGTTTTTATCATAAAAAAATCTTTTACGTTCATAGTTGAAATGTTCTCAAGTTGAATTCTAAGATTTTAAATTTTTTTTCTCAGAAATATATATTATTTATTTGAAATTAGTTGCAAGATGACACCATGATTGCAAAGTGGTTTTAATAACAGTCAGTCATTAATTGGCCATGTTCTCGGAACTGAATTGATTAATTGAGGAGTTGTCAATGTAACATGATAGTTATATCTGCGTTTGTGAATGAGAATTCTAATTAAATGTATTGAGAGTGGAAACTTTTATTATCTGGGAAGAGTTTTTTAACATCTTTAATTATTTAATCGTTCTATCTACCCTTTTTTTAATTTATTTATTTATTTAGTTTTTTTTTTTAGTAAATTATTCTGAAGTAGGGTGGGAGTGGTAAAGTCTGCAGTTAGGAGCGACAGGGTGGCACTTTAAGCAACATATTCTCTAGGTTGTTGTTGTTGTTGTTGTTGTTTTTTTTTTTTTTTTTCTTTTTTTTTTTTTTTTTACAAAATCTTCATAAAAAATATATAATCATTATAGCAAAGAAACTCGCATGCAATTTATAGATAATGATTTTGATATAGAATTAATAACGAGTAAATTGGGCTCTATAAATGAAAATAAAAAATGCATTCCAAAATACATTAAGACGCATATTTAATGCTATAATTCAATATAGGTAATCGGAACTGGGATTACCTTATTAATAAAGGTCAGAGTTACAACTGAAAGTTTTCATGACGTAAACTTGGCACAGACTTATCACTCACGCTATTATCACAAGTCAGAGTACAATAACCTTTACAATATTTGTAAACTATGTGTAATGAAATACGGTTGTATTTAATAATTATTGTAATTCCTTTAAAAAAAAGAAAGATTTATTTTCCTTTAATGGAATCCATTTATTGAAGCAATCTGCGAAAGGCTCTCACATTTCATAGACATCAATCTTGCTCTTGCAAAATGTAATAGGATCTACCTCAAGGACGAATTTACAATGGTATAACTCGAAACACGAGAAATTACTTGTCAAAAAAAAAAAAAAAAAAAAAAAATTATATTTTTTGTATGGTAAACTCCACATATATTAGATGTACAGAAATGGTGATATTTAGATTCCTAATTATTTATCGGTAAAAATAGTGTTGTTAGATATGTTACTTAAGAACATTGTCTTGAGATATCAGTCGTTTTAAATATTGGATTTTTTTGTAGTTTTTTTCAATTGGTAATTTTACAACTCCTTGATATTAACTATTATTTAAACCTTATCCAGTGTTTGAAGTAATTCATACGATGGTATTTCGATACATTTTTGTTGGAGTATTAGTATGAAGTTACGAATATTCTCAAATTTAAGTCTTTTTATTGATATCGTGAATCATTCAAGCTGAAATAGATATTTTCCTGTTTGAAAATAGTCATGACTAAATGAACACTCTAATATATATATATATATATATATATATATATATATATATATATATATATATATATATATATATATATATATATATATATATATATATATATATATATATATATATATATATATACCGAAGAAGCTTTCAGATATTCTACATATAGTTATTATAGGCGAAGCAAGAGAGTACTGTATCTATAAAACATACATTATCATTTTATCGGCACTGTATGCGAAACGCCATCCCCTCTCCTAACCCCAAAATAAACCACATGACTTGTTTTTTTTTCTTTTTTTTTTTCTTTTTTTTTTAATCAAATGCTGACATCAGCTTGTCACCGCTCCTGAGCTGTCATATAAAGGACGGTCTGACGACATTGACTTTTAAGCCATAACAATAATTCTCTCTCTCTCTCTCTCTCTCTCTCTCTCTCTCTCTCTCTCTCTCTCTCTCTCTCTACACACACACACGCACGCACACACACACACACACACACACACACACACACACAAGGATTCAACCACTTTTCTATTTTTTGAAAATGTTGATGTTTTCATTGGTTGAAATAATTTTGCTCTTATGAGGTAGTTTTTTTAATGATAACATCTCTTTGTTTTCTTAATTATAAAAGTTGTGTTATTAACAGTGTTGATGAACTGAATATTAGCAAAACTTTCCTGCTTTCAAATTTAGTGAGAAGCCTTTTGTAAAAACCTTAACCGTGCACGGACATTATGTATTTATTCATATCTCATATTTATCATAATTAATGGTATAAAATAAACAGTGAAAGATCTTGTTTAGTTTTTATCATAAAAAAATCTTTTACGTTCATAGTTGAAATGTTCTCAAGTTGAATTCTAAGATTTTAAATTTTTTTTCTCAGAAATATATATTATTTATTTGAAATTAGTTGCAAGATGACACCATGATTGCAAAGTGGTTTTAATAACAGTCAGTCATTAATTGGCCATGTTCTCGGAACTGAATTGATTAATTGAGGAGTTGTCAATGTAACATGATAGTTATATCTGCGTTTGTGAATGAGAATTCTAATTAAATGTATTGAGAGTGGAAACTTTTATTATCTGGGAAGAGTTTTTTAACATCTTTAATTATTTAATCGTTCTATCTACCCTTTTTTTAATTTATTTATTTATTTAGTTTTTTTTTTAGTAAATTATTCTGAAGTAGGGTGGGAGTGGTAAAGTCTGCAGTTAGGAGCGACAGGGTGGCACTTTAAGCAACATATTCTCTAGGTTGTTGTTGTTGTTGTTGTTGTTGTTTTTTTTGTTTTCTTTTATTTTTTTTTACAAAATCTTCATAAAAAATATGTAATCATTACAGCAAAGAAACTCGCATGCAATTTATAGATAATGATTTTGATATAGAATTAATAACGAGTAAATTGGGCTCTATAAATGAAAATAAAAAATGCATTCCAATATACAATAAGACGCATATTTAATGCTATAATTCAATATAGGTAATCGGAACTGGGATTACCTTATTAATAAAGGTCAGAGTTACAACTGAAAGTTTTCATGACGTAAACTTGGCACAGACTTATCACTCACGCTATTATCACAAGCCTGAGAATAATAACCTTTACAATATTTGTAAACTATGTGTAATGAAATACGGTTGTGTTTAATAATTATTGTAATTCCTTTAAAAAAAAGAAAGATTTATTTTCCTTTAATGGAATCCATTTATTGAAGCAATCTGCGAAAGGCTCTCACATATCATAGACATCAATCTTGCTCTTGCAAAATGTAATAGGATCTACCTCGCCTCTGACTGATCTTTTGTTCCCTTCATGTTTCATTTTGGGCGTTTTTGCACCAGATTCCTTTATTCACTGATTCATCCAAAAATTAAATGCCACTTCACTTGGTGCATTTCACCTCATTTGCCCATTCATTTTTTGTCAATAAATGTTCTTAGATATCAGAGCAAGAATTTTTATATAAATATTGCAGTTAACATCAACAAGTAATTGATACAGTGGTTTTATATATATATATATATATATATATATATATATATATATATATATATATATATATATATATATGTATATATATATACATATATATATATATATATATATATATATATATATATATGTATCTATACACATATATATATATATATATATATATATATATATATATATATATATATATATATATATATAGTGATACCTAAATCCGATATGAATTTTTGACAATTATTAGGGGAGTACAATATACTACTTGTCTTTAACAAATATAATGTTAGAATTCTATTTTTACGTTTCTTCCAGCCCCACGGGGGAAAAAATCCATTTTATTTATTGTAATCTCCTGCAACCTGAGAAATATCCACTCTAGCCAATAAAACGGTTAAAATCCATTATGTCAAATTTTCCATTAAATCAAATATGCCTCCTCTCTCTCTCTCTCTCTCTCTCTCTCTCTCTCTCTCTCTCTAAGCGGACGGGGTGGAGGACCCGCG
>NC_090733.1:154977706-154980206 GCF_036898095.1 Palaemon carinicauda
TAAATCTTCCATATATAAACTATGAAAACTTTAAAAAACAAGAGGAAGAGTAATATGATAGAATAGCGTGCCTGGGTGTACTCTCAAGCAAGGGAGCTCGAATCCAACACAGTGGAAGGCCATGGTATACAGGCTATGGCACTACCCAAGACAGGAAAACAATGGTTTGATTTTTGAGTGTCCTATTCATAGAATAGCTGTTTATCATAGCTAAAAAGTCTTTTTTTTTTACCCTTAACAAGAGGAATGAAGCCACTGAACAATTACAGAACAGTATTTGACTCCTTAAGTGAAGAATTGTTTGGTAATTTCAGTGTTATCAGGTGTCTGAGAACAGAGGAGAATATGTAAAGAATAAGCTAGACTATTCGGTCTATGTGTAGGTAAAAGGAAAATGAGCCGTAACCATAGAGATGCATTCAATGTAGTACTGTCTGGCCAGTGAAAGAACTTATAACTCTCTACGGTATCATTTCAACGGGTGGCTGGTGCCCTGGCCAACCTGCAGGAGAATGTTAATAGCCCCAGGGTTTCAACAGGGAAAAAATAGTCCAGTGAGGATAGGAAATATGGAAATAAATAAACTATATCAGAAGTAATTATCAATTGAAATGAAACAATTCACGAATAGTAACAACATTAAAAGAGATCTTTTATATATAAACTTGTTCTACATAAAGAAACAAACAATAATTATGGTACAGACAGAAATAGAAAACTGACTTAATCGTCAATTTCAATGACTTGAAAATCAAAAACATATAAACGATTTCATCAAGAGGATTTTTTAAAACTGAAGCAGAAAAATAGATTTTGTTCAATCATGATTTCACAAATATTTAAAATAAGATAAAAAATCTATACGAATCATTACTCGCATTAAATAAACTAAGGAAAAACTGGGTATTTTCACCTGACTTTTTTCATCAAAATATAGAAATGAATTCAAAGGATTTTATCAGTTTGTTTGACCTAAATGATATCAATATTTTAAGCTGTAAAATAGAGTAAATATTTTACAGGTCAGAATAAAACGCGATACTTTTTTCGTTTATATAACTTCAATGTAGAACGTTTTTTTTTTTCTCTCTTTTTTATCTCACTATATATGAGTATTCAGTGCAATAGAATCTGAAAAAAATAATCGGAAGAAATTAGAAAATAATTCGTTGGCTTCAGTAAGAGCTAGTCGATGACACAGCTTTATTAGAGGACAATAGTTTGTCAATATTCGATCGTTTCATGTTTTTATTCTAGTAATGTGTCAATGGCCCTAACAGTTCTATAAAGAAATTCTTTAACATGATTTAATAGGGCAATATTTGAGTTGATTTTTTGTGGGATTCAATGCAAATAGGATATATCTGTGAAGCAATGAATGTGGATTTGCATTTGACTTTGCGATAGAAAAATATACATTGCAATTAATGCTGAATATTATATTCATAACGATGATATTCATGAAATTTCTCTATTTTTAGATCGTTGTGCAACGTAAAGTAAAATTCTATATATTTTTCTGAGCAGCTGATTTTTGTACAGTTGGTAGAATATTTTATTTTTCTTTATCAAAATTATATAATTCTTTCAAGTCTAACTTGAATATTTCTCTCTAAATCTGAATATGCATGTCAGAACTACTTCGATATCCGAGTGAATCGTATAATTTCACGTATTAAAAAAGTAATTTGATATAATTACTGGAACTAATTTATGGTCATGTTGTTGTCATACACACGCAGACTTTTATAAAAAGCTTTATTTTTCAGTTGGTGAAGAACTTCCGATTGAAATGTTCATGTAGCGATGTAAATGAAAATCTCATATTTAAGTTAAAATACAGTTTATGGTTAGCAATAAGGATGTGTGTGTGTGTATGCGTTTTTTTTTTTCTTTTTTTTTCTTTTTTTTCGCTCGAATGGTTGCTGTTATAGCAATATATCTTGATAGGTATACATAACTATAAGGTTAAAGGAAACGACCTTCTTAGAAATTTATTGTAGAAGAAGGCCTAGATTGAATTAATAAAACACAAACGTATGTGTATACAATATACATATTTATATATATATTTATACATACGTATATACAATTATGTATATATATATATATATATATATATATATATATATATATATATATATATATATATATATATATATATATATATATATACAATATGTATAGATATATGTATGTATGTATATGTATACATATATGAGTATATATATATATATATATATATATATATATATATATATATATATATATACTATATGTATGTATATATGTACAAACACACACGCATACTGCGTGTATATATATACATATATATATATATATACATATATATATATATATGTGTGTGTGTGTATTAATGTGTGTGTATATTGATACATATATATTCTTTTATTTATTATTGTATAATCTGCCGTTTGCCTTAAATAACGTACTTAAAAACTATATGGAAGATAATCATACAATTTTTAATATCATGTAA
>NC_090733.1:154985206-155007706 GCF_036898095.1 Palaemon carinicauda
TATATATATATATATATATATATATATATATATATATATATATATATATATATATATATATATATATATATATATATATATATATATACACACACACACACACAGTATAGTGCATAGTAATTGTTTAGGGGCCACTATCCTCTTGGTAAGTGTAGAAGATACTATTTAGCTATGGTAATGTACCACCCGTGTGTCACATGAGCGTACATAGTAACAACATTTCTCTTTGTTGTTTATATTTTCCTTTGTATATTCGCTCCCCCCCTCACACTGACAGTAACTTGTTTTAATCTGTCTGCATATTTCATAGTTAACTGTTAACAGAACTGGTTTTTGACAAGAAATAGCCAAAAGGCCTCCAGCCCATGGTCGTCACCCTTACACATCGTCCTGAAGAAAGACGGCTTCCTCCGTCTGTGCGGGGATTACAGACGCCTGAATATGCAAACAGAACTGGATCACTACCTGACACTTGCGCGCATTTTTGTCACGCACTGGTGTTTTTCCCACACTGTTCACGACCAGTTCACTCCAGTTCGCGCATCGTTCACGCGACGTTCACGCCATGGCACGAATTGGCACGCGTAGTTCACGAGAAGTTCACAACACGTTCACGCGAGTTTGCACATCATTCCGCATCGTTTCCGCATCGTTCACGCCAGTTCACGCCAGTTCACTCCATATAAAAACGGGGCTTCTCCAACCCGAGGACATTCTTGGATTGGCTTCGGAAGAGACAACAATGCTTTCTGCCAGAGACACCATTGCATTGAGGAGAAGAAACGTATCTTTTTCGTTTGTATTTTTTGTTGCCCTTTATTTTTGTTTCAATAAGAAAGCATTTGATTTACATATACTGTAAATAGCAGACATAAAATATGTACAAGTATTAAGAAAGCATTTTATTTTAACGTTAAAAGCAACAAACATGAAAAGTTTTTAGGCTGCTGATTTTAAGGTAATAGAGAAAAAAGTGTGTTGAAATAAGAAATCATTTTATTTTTACATTAAAACAGCAAACAGAAAAAATTTGTTTTGCTCTTCATTTTAAGGTAATAAAGAAGAATAAGTATGTTGATGAAATAAAACATCATTTTATTTTTACATTCAAACAGCAAACTTAAAAATTTCTTGGGTTTATTTTTCAGTTCATTTTTATTTAAAACAAAAGTTTTGGGTCTTGATTGGTAATAGAGGAAAATAAGTGTGTGCATGAAATAAGACATCATTTTATTTTTACATTCAAACAGCAAATATAAACAATTATTAGGTTTATATTTTTCTTTCCTTTTCATTAATTTTTTCGTTTCCTTTTTGTTTCTCTTCATTATAAAGTTATAAAAATAGTTTGAAATAAGATATCATTTTTTTTTCACATTAAACCAGCAAATATAAACATTTATTAGGTTTATTTTTCTTTCCTTTTCATTAATTTTTTCGTTTCCTTTTTGTTTCTCTTCATTATAAAGTTATAGAAATAGTTTGAAATAAGATATAATTTTTTTTTCACATTAAAACAGCAAATTTAAAAATTTATTAGGTTTATTTTTCTTTCCTTTCCATTAATTTTTTCGTTTCCTTTTTGTTTCTCTTCATTATAAAGTTATAGAAATAGTTTGAAATAAGATATCATTTTTTTTCACATTAAAACAGCAAATATAAAAATTTATTAGGTTTATTTTTCTTTCCTTTTCATTAATTTTTTCGTTTCCTTTTTGTTTCTCTTCATTATAAAGTTATAGAAATAGTTTGAAATAAGATATCATTTTTTTTCACATTAAAACAGCAAATTTAAAAATTTATTAGGTTTATTTTTCTTTCCTTTTCATTAATTTTTTCGTTTCCTTTTTGTTTCTCTTCATTATAAAGTTATAGAAATAGTTTGAAATAAGATATCATTTTTTTTTACATTGAAACAGCAAATTTAAAAATTTATTAGGTTTATTTTTCTTTCCTTTTCATTAATTTTTTCGTTTCCTTTTTGTTTCTCTTCATTACAAAGTTCACGCCACTTCCCGCATCGTTCACTCAAGTTCACGCCAGTTCCCGCACTGTTCACTCCAGTTCACTCCAGTTGGCGCATCGTTCACGACTATTTCACGACTATTTTGTGCGTGCCAATGCGTGCCACAAACTTTAAGCATTTCAAAGTTCTGGGCACGCATGGCATGCATTGGTACGCTCTGGCACGCGAGTTCCAGCACTGTTCACGACATTTTCACGACTCGTTCACGCAAGTTCGCGCATCAATGCGTGCCAGTGCGTGCCACGAATGCGTGCAAGTGTCAGGTATCCTTTAGCTCTCCCCTCGCACTGACAGCAACTTGTTTTAACCTTTCTACATATTTCATTGTTGACTGTTAACAGAACCGGTTGCCAGTTTGACAAGAAATAGCATGTCTGTATTTTGTGACCTTCTTACCGGGCACCTAGTGTGTATATATACTCGATGTTTTTAATGTGACGGGCTAAGAGTAGGTTGTGACTCAAAGGCGAGATAAAAGCAACTGAGTCACAACCTACTCTTGTCCCGTCACATTGGTTACTCTGGGGTCACTAATGTGACGGGCCAAGAGTAGGTTGGGACTCAGTTGCTTTCATCTCGCCTTTGAGTCACAACCTACTCTTGGCCTGTCACAGTAAGCAGCTCTTCTAGGAAAAGGACACTCTAAAATAAAACCATAATTCTCTCTTCTTGAGTAGTACCATAGCCTATGTACCATGGTATTCCACTGTCTTTGGTTAGAGTTCTCTTGCTTGAGTGTACACTCGTGCACACTATTCTATCTTATTTCTCTTCCTCTTATTTTTTTAAGTTTTCATAGTTTATACAGGATATATATATTTTAATGTTATTTCTCTTCTTAAAATATCTTATTTTTCCTTGTTTCCTTTCCTTACTGGGCTATTTTCCTTGTGTGAGCCCCTGGGATTATAGCATCCTGCTTTTCTAATTAAGATTGAAGTTTAGCAAGTAATAATAATAATAATAATAATAATAATAATAATAATAATAATAATAATAATATTAAATAAATATATATATATGTATATATATATATGTATATATATATATATATATGTATATATATATATGTATATATATATATATATATATATATATATATATATATATATATATATATATATATATATATCATACATACATATATATTCATATATATATGTCTATATATCTTTGGAGAAAACTTATGCAAGAGTCCCGATGACAATCATAAGTAAGAGAACTAAGACTCGTAAACCAAACATAACTTTCAGGGATAAAAAGCAGCTGAATTCCACTTCCAAGAACCTTCATCAGTTTAAATTATATTTTAAGAACGGGAAACCCTGAATTTATACCCGGGTTTATATTCTACTTCCTCCCCAAAAAAGTTTAATACGAAATCGCAGTGGAGTATTTTAGCAAAAGGTAGGTTCTTAGTTAACACCATTACTTTCCCCAAACTTATGACGTCATCTAGTCCCTCTTGGTATCCTTGCAAATCTCAATCCAATTTGCAGTTTCCTTCGTTACACGTCGTCATCTTTTAGACTTTTTGTAATTCCCTTTTTATTCATTATGTTTTTTTTTTTATTCTTATAACTACTCAGTATGGGATGGTGGCTAAAATGGCATTATAGCATTTTAATTGTTGTATGAAGAAAACAGTCTTTTATATTCCCTAAAAGGACAAATGAATATATATATATATATATATATATATATATATATATATATATATATATATATATATATATATATATATATATATATATATATATATATATATATGAAACTGTATGCGTATGTATGTGTAAGTGATTGCATAGTGATATATACAAATGTATAATTATATAAATATATATATATATATATATATATATATATATATATATATATATATATATATATATATATATATATGTGTGTGTGTGTGTGTGTGTATAAATATATAATAAATTATATATATATATATATATATATGTGCGATAAATAATAATAAATTTATAAAAAGAGTTTGTCATAAAAGAAAGAAAGTTTATTGTTCAAACCGTGGAGAATCTACTTAATATAACATTAAAGAATACACGATTCCAAATACAAAAAAAAAGAAAAAAAAAATAGTGAATTCTTTTTGAAAGAAAGGAAATTCTCATAAACAGCTGAAAGGAAAAGCCGATTAAGCCCTTTCTTCATTATGGTTGCAAGAGAGTTCTTAATTGCAAAGGGACTCTCTAACTTCCCCAGATGAACTCTTAGTTTTTGACAAAGTTTAATTGTAAAAGTCGTCGTTTCATATGATTCCGCGTAAAGAGTGTTAGTGCATCTCCCCTGTTATTTTCGGTTGTTATAATTTTCTTTTATTTTATAATATGTTCAATTTTGTAAAATACCTTGATTAATATATACGCAAACATACCTGTGTGTAAGTTTGCTTACTCATTAATCAAGGTATTTTATCAGATTAGAAATATATTATAATGTAAAATAATGTAGAAATCATATTTTACTTTATAATTACACGTAGCCGTTATCCACAATATTTTTTCAGAATGATTAACTAAATATATTACATAATTCATGAGCTTCTTTCCACAACATGTCTTTTTCAAATGATTTCATGTAATATCCTGAATATCAATAAAGACATTAGTTACATGCGCTCAATGATACATTGATAGTAGAGGAAAGCTACCACGCAATAGCTATTCCTACATTTATAGTTTAACTGAATGAATCACTTGTACCCCGAGAAACCCTCCCAAGTACACTGGAAGTTCCAGACTTCTGTAGGGATTCCAGTAATCATATAATGAACATAATAGGTTATCTCCTGCAACGAACTTGGAAGGAGGTTATGTTTACGCCCCTGTTTGTGTGTTTGATTTGTATGTGTTTGTTTGTGAACAGCTTCCTGGCCACAATTTTAATCATAGAGTAATGAAACTTGCAGAGATTAACTGTTATATAAAAAGCTAGAAATTACTACAGTTTGGAAGGTCAAGGCCAAAGGTCAAGGTAACGGTCAAGCAAAATGTCCAATTCACGTAATCAGCCATAACTTTGAACATTGCTGTCATAGAAACTTCAAACTTGGTATGAAAAATCACGCAAATTAATACATGTTAAGGTCAAGGTCGAACAAAAGGTCTAGAAATAAGCTGCCAAGCTGCATACAAGGTTGATGTGTATAGAGACTTACGATGGCCGCTGTACCTTCATTGACCTTTCAATGACTAATTCCTGATCTATCGAATTTCATCCCCAAATAACCGTGTCTGTTAATAACATAAATTCACATCAAACATTTCCCAAGTTTTAGAAGTTTCAGCGTAACAGGGTTGTATGTGATATTTACACCAATCTGGATGCAATCATGAATAACTGGATCGTTTGTTCCTTGTTTGTTTGTAAACAAGAGATATATTTCAAAAACATTAAAAGGCTGATTACTAAATTGCTATATATCCCATCTTTCCGCTGTATCGAAATTGTCATGATTTTTTATTGCGATAAATACAATGCTAAATCCTTTAGGTAATCTGTTGATCACAATTATTATACTGTAAATGTTGAAACCCAAAAATTGCATGAACTCATTTTTTATTTTCCCATTTGAGAACATATGCCAAAAATGTAATTATCTTCTTGACTTTAATAAATTAAGTTATGGGGTCATTTGACTGGCCAGATAGTACTACATTGGATCCTTCTCTCTGGTTACGGTTCACTTTCCTTTTGCCTATACACTCACACACCGAATAGTCTGGCCTATTCTTTACATATTCTCTTATGTCCTCATAAACCTGACAACACTGAGATTACCAAACAATTCTTCTTACTGCACTGTAATTGTTCAGTGGCAACTTTTCTCTTTGTAAGGGTAGAAGAGACTCTTTAGCTATGGTAAGCAGTTCTTTTAGATTCTAGAAGAACTGCTTACCATAACTAAAGAGTCTCCAAAATCAAACCATTGTTCTCTAATCTTGGTTAGTGCCATAGCCTCTGTACCATGGTCTTCCACTCTCTTGGGTTAAAGTTCTCTTGCTTGAGGGTACACTCGGCCACACTGTTCTATTTTATATCTTATTTCTCTTCCTCTTGTTTTGTTAAAGTTTTTATAGTTTTTAAAGTGATATTTATTTCAATATTGTTGTTCTTCTTAAAATATTTTATTTTTCCTTGTTCCCTTTTCTCCCTGAGCTATTTTCCCTGTTGGAGCTCCTGGGCTTATAGCATCCTGCTTTTCCAACTAGTGTTGTAGCTTAGCAAGTAATAATAATAATAATAATAATAATAATAATAATAATAATAATAATAATAATAATAAAGTGCACCTATGAGTAAACAAGGCCAACTAGATATATTTAATATTTATTTGGCGCTCAAAACCCCTTTTGGGTGTGTGAGTGTGTGTGTGTGTGTGTGTGCGTGCATGAGTAATTCTAAAAGGCCTCTTCTTTACATGAATGAACATTAGCATTGGCTGACTTGAAATGAATCTGTCATAAAAGGCTAAAAAATTTCACGCTTACTTTGGATTATCTCCTCGGAGTTGCCAGGTATTGAGACGAAAGAACAATTCTCTTCAATGCATATTGATTTTATAATTTATTTGTCATAAAACATCCTTTTGATTATTTAAATGTTTTATATAATTTGTATATTGAGAATTAATCGTATGATGAATATTATTATTATTGTTATTATTATTACTATAAGTAGTAGTAGTAGTAGTAGTAGTAGTAGTATCAATATTATTAATATAATTTTTATTATTATTATTATTATTGTTGTTGTTATTATTATTATCATTGTTATTATTATTATTATTATTATTATTATTATTATTATTATTATTATTATTATTATTATTATTATTATTTATTCAGTAGTCCTTCATTTAAGCAGGTTTCATTAAATATTATGGCTGCCTCAGTGGCATATAGATCGCAATTTAGCTTCTCAATGGCTCGAATTTTGTTTCTTTCGTCGATACTGCATAACTCCAGTAGCTGGGCTATTTAGGACATCTGTAGGGGGGGGGGAAGCAAAATGTATAGAGGAAGTTCTATAAGTATACTATAAAAATAAACTCACAATAAGTATTTTAAGATCTTAAATACTATAGTCCATTTCTTTTAGCGATGCATATTTGCACCGACTCGCGGCGGTGCCCTTTTAGCTCGGAAAAGTTTCCGGATCGCTGATTGGTTGGACAAGATAATTCTAACCAATCAGCGATCAAGAAACTTTTCCGAGCTAAAAGGGCACCGCTGCAAGTCGGTGCAAATATGCATCGCTAAAAGAAATGGACTATAGTATTAAGTTATCCATCAGAAATTTGGTGGCTTAATTAAGACTTAGAACATAAGCTAGTTACAACTGAAAGAGCTATAAAGGAATAATGATTGGATTAATACTTAGAGACTGAAAAAGCAATATGTATACTGTGATGGCTGGCTTTGACCACCACACAAAACACTACACTTATCAAATAGTATTCACCATCATAACGTACTAAGTCCACTAAAGGTGGAATAGTATCCAAACATAAATACGAGTGCAAAGTCAACTCAAGGGGACAAAGAAAATACCACAAAAATCTCCTTAATTTTAATACATAATATTTAGACAGAAATAACACCTGAACCACAATAATACAATAATAAATGATACACACTCACTCTTAAACTCCCTGCAAAAGAAAACAATTACACAATTAATGAAAGGTCATCAACACAAACATACTAAAAGGAGAGAGGGTCCAGAAAGGAGAAGGCCAACGAAAAGTGAGAACATCCTAACAAATACAAACTAAATATCCCTATCTAGTGGACGATGGCTGGTTTGATTGAAAGGCTTTCACAAGCTCCAGTAATGACGTCAGCTGACAGGTCGTGATCACGATACTTAAATAGGTATAAATATTATTACCTTGGGACAGAGAGGTCCCCTTGGCTTTTACTGAACCAAGGGCAGTACACAGAATGTATGATGAAACGTCCTTGCTGCAGAGAAAGGATATCCAAAACAAGCTCAATAGCTTCACAATGTGGCTCTGCAAAGGCGTGGAATAATATAGATCCAATCACAAATGTCGTGCCCTACAAGGTGGAGGCTCAGAAACACACTGAGGAACCATCCTCAAACAAAGCCCCTCCAAAACTCCGTTCACGCAGGAGCGCAGCCACGTAATCCACACCACTTAAAAATATAAAACAGCCGTTAGTCCATTATAAACACTAACATAACCACCAGTGAAAAGACAAACTAGTAAACAATAAGTCTACAGTATATTTAACCTTATACATCTATAAAACTTAAATAATTTAGAAATATATAGCAATAATATTACACCTCCTCACCCAACCAAAAAAAAAAATTCCCAAAATTTTTTTTTTCCTAAAGTGATTTGGATTACAACATACAGGTTATCACATAATGAAATATTAAACCAACACTCAAAAATTTTAAATATTAAACCAACACTCAAAAATAATTATTAAACAAACTGCAAAAACATGACAAACAAAAGGAAAGAGGGGGGCAAGTACCAAGGTTTGCAGTTCACAAGGATAGCAATATATAACCAATACTAAAAAAAAAAAAAAACATCTTAAACCTAAATTAATCACAAGTAAACTTTCCAAAACCAGAAAACCAAAACATCACCATTAGATAAATAGGTACCCAACCTAAAAATTTCACATCACTCATATCGTTAATAAACTTGATTAAGAGTCATTGCACTAACAACCGGATTCTGTATATATAGTCCAAAAGCTATAACCTTTTCCACACTCAATACACTGTTCATTTTCAGGGATACACATCACTCACTATCAATAAATGTTGATCACAAAAACCACTGTCTATTTCAGTGTTATATATCACACTTATCACCATAGTGTCCAATACATACACACACACCGAACGACACAGAGAAGACCACCACAAGACTCCCCTGCGCAAACAAACAAACAAACTCAATGAAGCGTAATTATTAGCCTGAAAATACAGAATACCAGATTAGTGCCTATCTCTTTTCTTAGCTTATTATAAACCTTATCGTACCTGACACCTCTAAACCTTAGTAGATTAACCTTAACTCAGTCTAGGGTACCACTCATACACCAGCCTGTAGCGCCTAAAAAACGGCTGTGTTGTGCTACAGACCCGTGAGCCCATGACCCATCTAATTCATCAATCATTAGAAAGTACCAGTGATCACCCTCACCTTTTAGCCTTAAAGATCCCATATAATATACCCAAAACATTATAGTCTTCTGTAAACAAACCATGATTAATAAATCTTGAATATACATTTACTTCTACTCACTACGTGCCCACTTCAACAGCACACACACCATAATTAGAACGATACAGATACTACCTTTAATAACTGCATAGCCCTCTGTCAATAATCTAATATTCAACGCTGCGAGAGAGAAAATCGGCAACAATATTATCTTTTCCTGGGATGTGGGAAAATTCTAAATTCCATTCTTGCAGCATGAGACTCCACCTCATCAATCGTTGATTTTTATTCTTGTATCTGCTGATGAAGGTCAGGGGATTATGATCTGTCAAGACCTTAATAGGTGTATCTGAGGAGGAGAGATAAACCTGAAAATGATTAATAGCGAATATTGACGCAAGAGTCTCTTTCTCCACAGTTGAATACCTACGTTGGGCGGAGGACAATTTTTTTGAAAAGAATGCGACAGGATGAGAAACTCCCTGCTCGTCATTCTGCAACAACACCGCTCCTACACCAACGTCACTTGCATCCGTGGCAAGAAAAAAAGGAAGGTCAAAATCAGGAGCTCTCAAGACAGGGAAATTAATTAAAACTCTTTTTAAATTATCAAAAGCCCTTTGCGTTTCATCCGTCCAGACAAATGCTACCTTCTTTCTCAAGAGATTTGTTAACGGATCGGCTATATCCAAAAAATTCCTAACAAACCTCCGGTAGTACCCACTCAAACCAAGGAATCTTCTGACATCCCTCCTACATTTAGGGACTACCATGTTTTCAATACTTTCGATATTGGCCTGCTTAGGAGCAACTTTACCATTACCAACCTCATGACCCAAATATACCACCTTCGCCTTTGCGAAATCGCTTTTCTTTAAATTAATTACCAAATTTGCCTTTTTCAACACCTCAAATAGTGCCCTAATACGTTTTAAATGGGTTTTCCAATCATCGCTATAAATAACAATATCACCAATATACACAACACATCCTTCTAAACCATGGACTAAAGTATTCATTAACCTCTGAAAGGTGGCAGCCGCGTTCTTCATACCAAACGACATAACTTTACATTGAAACAATCCCTGTGGTGTTACAAAAGCAGACAGGGCCCTTGCCCGCTTTGAAAGAGGAACTTGCCAATAACCTTTCAACAAATCGAATTTGCTAATGTATTTGGCCTTCCCCATCCGATCAATACAATCCTCAATTCGAGGTAATGGATAACAATCAGATTTAGATAACTCATTCAACTTACGGTAATCAAAACATAACCTGAAATCACCGTCGGATTTCTTTACCAATACAACAGGTGATGACCAAGGACTTTGACTAGGTTCAATTAGGTCATGTTTTAGCATATAATCCACTTCCTTTGCTACAACCTCATTTTTGAAGGGATTCAACCTGTAAGGAGATTGTTTCACAGGAGTGGCGCTACCTACCTCTACATCATGTTCAAGGACCGAAGTCCTACCCGGTACATCCGAAAATAATTCTTTATAATTAGATACTAAATTTTTCAAAGACCTTTGTTCTTCCTTACCTAAATGCGAAATTACTCCCGAAAATTTTTCCAAAGACTTTCTATTATCCGACCGCCATTCACATCCATTAAAACAATTATCATCAATACCCTCCCCCTCTGAAAAAGAGAAATGGTTATTGTTCTCAGAATCTACCGTGTTCCCAATAGTTGCCACAGGAATGACTTTTTCCCGTTCCATATAAGCTTTCAACATATTTACATGACACAGTTGAAAAGGTTTCCTTCTTTGAGGTGTGTCCACTAAATAGTTAACTTCACTTATTTTTTTCAAAATTTTCCAAGGACCTGAAAAAGAAGCTTTCAATGGATTCCCTGGGAAGGGTAACAAAACCAATACTTTATCGCCTACCGCAAAGTCGCGTGCCTTGGACCTTCTATCAAAGAAAAACTTCATTCTTTTTTGGCTACATAATAAGTTTTCACCCGCAAATTTCCAAGCCTTGGTTAATTTATCGCCTAGATTAGACACATAATCCAATAAATTAACCTCAGGGACGTCTCCCTCCCAAGACTCACGAACCACATCAAGAGGACCTCGAACACAATGGCCAAACACAAGGCTGAAAGGTGAAAAACCTAAAGACTGAGTTGGGACAGAACGAAAAGCGAACAACAAATAAGGTAATTCCTTATCCCATTCAGAACCATTAATCAAACAATATTTCTTTACCATGGATTTCAGGGTCTGATGAAATCTCTCCAGAGCTCCCTGGCTTTCCGGATGATATGGAGAAGAGGTCACATGTTTTATATTTAACTCTGCCATTTTATCTCCGAAATACCTGCTAACAAAATTAGAACCACAATCCGATTGAATAACCTTAGGCATCCCAAACCTGGTAAAAAAGTCAATTAGTACATCTACAATTTTAACACGTTTTATTGTACGTAGTGGTATTGCCTCGGGATATCGAGACATCCTATCCATGATTGTCAAAATATACTCATTACCACAACGCGTCTTCGGTAATGGTCCAACCACATCAATAATGACTTCCTTAAAAGGTTCGGAAACTACAGGAATAGGACATAGAGGCGATTTTGGAATCCGCTGATTGGGTTTACCGACCCTCTGGCACACATCACAACTATTGACAAACTTCTTTACATCTGCCTTCAACTTCGGCCAATAATAATTCCCTAACAATTTGCAAGAAGTTTTATGAATTCCAAAATGGCCGGCCAGACCACTTTCGTGCGCCAATGACATTAACTCCTTCCTGTAACCAAAAGGAACCATTATCTGTTTCACAATTTCATAATCAACATTATCCACCCCCATAGGCCTACTCAACCTATATAAAATATTATTAATTATCTTAAACTGGGGACCAGTCATATCAGACACCTCCCCTGACTCGATAGGGAGTTCCCGAAACTCCTTTTTCTGGGCTTTGATTAACTCTTCAGTAGTCCAATTTAACTTGTCCGTTAACATTCCAAGATCTACAGCTAGGCTATCACTACGATCTAAACTACTTAAATTTACATCAATTGTTGACTCTGCAGCGTCAACAATTCTAGCACTAGAACGAGTAACTGTTGCTACTTCACTATCAGGGTTTATCAATATCGGACAATTATTATTCTTCATAGCCACATCATTCCCTAGCACAACCTCAACCTCCTTAACCGGGAATTTATCAACTATGGCCAATTTCAAATTCCCTGCAAAGGAAGGGCAGATTAAATTAAAATTTTCAATAGCATACGACTTTACGGAATCAGGAAAACCAGCCAATAACACAAATTCCCCACTTTTGGGTACAAAATTACAAGGTAATGCCTCCCTTAGTATCAAAGACTGAGCTGCACCGGTATCACGCAAAATACGCACTCGTCTTTTCTCGGACGAATTGGCGAAGGAGACACTACCGAAAGACAAATATCTGTCAAAACAACCAGGTAGTCATTGATCAGCGGATGTTGTTGTGGTAGGTTCTCTCTCTCTCTCTTCCACGCCCATCACTGGCCTAACATTAGCATTTTGAGATTTTCTAAACGCATAACACATACTCTTTACGTGCCCCTTCTTATTGCAAAAGAAGCACGTCAATGTTTTCAATTTCTCTGGATTGTATATATTTAGCCTATTGCCTCTGTTAGGAGAAAAATTATTATTAGCATTACCCTGATTATTATTACTTCCCTGATTATTTCTACTAAACACCTTAGCATTATTATTAGGATTAGCATTATTATTCCTACCCATCTTAACCCAACCAGAATTCACCTTTGTCGTTACTCCCCCTAACTCACTCTTATGAGACAAGCAATATTCGTCACTAGCGATGGCTACCTCCTGAACAGTCTCGAGTTTTAACTCTTCGAGGTGGACCTTCAGCTTATCCGGGACACACCTCTTAAACTCCTCCACCAACATTAACTCCTTCAATTTCTCAAAATCTCCCACCTCCTTGGACTTGAACCAATCGGTAGCATACTGTTCCTTCGCCCTGGCAAATTCAACAAAAGTTTGTTCCCTACATTTTTCTAAGTTCCGGAAGCGTTGCCTATAAGCTTCAGGGACTAACTCATAGGCCTTCAAGACAATAGCCTTCACACTCTCATAATCTGCTGATAGATCCTCCTCCAGCGTTACATATACCCTCTGAGCTCTTCCAACCAATTTACTTTGTATAAGAGTGGTCCAATACTCTTGGGGCCACTCCAACCTTGCAGCAATCCTTTCAAACGATACAAAAAACTCTGCTACATTATTTTCTTCAAATTTAGGTACAAATTTGAGAGCCTGCGATAAATTAATAGCAGGAGTTACTAACCTATTTGGGGAATGGGCGGGGGAAAAAGAACCTGGGTTTCTCATGGCAATCTCATGCTGCCTCTCTTTTTCTCTTTCCCCTGCCTTAAACTTTTCCATTTGAAATTCCATTTGTCTCAGGACAATCTGCTTATCCAAAATTTCTATAGACACTACTTCATCCGGTTTCACCTCTTGTTCCCCACCTGTCTTTACAGTTTTAACATAATCATAAATGAGCAATAGCAATACACCCTTTCTTAGGGACACATCATATTCCAATTCAAAATGTTCTGCTACAATTTCCAAGTCTTCCCTATTTAACTCTGCCAACCTCTCTTGCCATCCCTCTCCTCTAAGGAGTTCTAGTACGTTAACAACCATGATTACTTATTCAAACAAAATACTAAATTTACACAAAACAACACCGAGGAGGTGAAAATACACTGCCTGAAAAATTACCCCAAGAATTAACTTTGCACAAACACTGGTGAATACTCAGGAACGAAATATCCTGTCACGGTCGCCACTTGTGATGGCTGGCTTTGACCACCACACAAAACACTACACTTATCAAATAGTATTCACCATCATAACGTACTAAGTCCACTAAAGGTGGAATAGTATCCAAACATAAATACGAGTGCAAAGTCAACTCAAGGGGACAAAGAAAATACCACAAAAATCTCCTTAATTTTAATACATAATATTTAGACAGAAATAACACCTGAACCACAATAATACAATAATAAATGATACACACTCACTCTTAAACTCCCTGCAAAAGAAAACAATTACACAATTAATGAAAGGTCATCAACACAAACATACTAAAAGGAGAGAGGGTCCAGAAAGGAGAAGGCCAACGAAAAGTGAGAACATCCTAACAAATACAAACTAAATATCCCTATCTAGTGGACGATGGCTGGTTTGATTGAAAGGCTTTCACAAGCTCCAGTAATGACGTCAGCTGACAGGTCGTGATCACGATACTTAAATAGGTATAAATATTATTACCTTGGGACAGAGAGGTCCCCTTGGCTTTTACTGAACCAAGGGCAGTACACAGAATGTATGATGAAACGTCCTTGCTGCAGAGAAAGGATATCCAAAACAAGCTCAATAGCTTCACAATGTGGCTCTGCAAAGGCGTGGAATAATATAGATCCAATCACAAATGTCGTGCCCTACAAGGTGGAGGCTCAGAAACACACTGAGGAACCATCTTCAAACAAAGCCCCTCCAAAACTCCGTTCACGCAGGAGCGCAGCCACGTAATCCACACCACTTGAAAATATAAAACAGCCGTTAGTCCATTATAAACACTAACATAACCACCAGTGAAAAGACAAACTAGTAAACAATAAGTCTACAGTATATTTAACCTTATACATCTATAAAACTTAAATAATTTAGAAATATATAGCAATAATATTACAATACGAATGAAAACTAAAGTAGAGGATATTCTAACAAGTAAGAAAAAGAAATGGACATGGCCAGGACATGAAATGAGAATGAGAGATAATAGATGAACATTAAGAATGAAAGAATGAGCCCCAGAGACTGCAGTCAAAGCAGGGAAGCTAAGAGAAGACGATGTATCGACGAGATAAGAAAAATGCGGGTATAGACTGGTATAGAAGACCATAAACAAACGGGAGTGGAAGGACATGTCTGAGGCCTTGGCCCTGCAGTGGACTAGCAACGGCAGATATATATATATATATATATATATATATATATATATATATATATATATATATATATATATATATATATATATATATAGACATTTTTCATGAACTCATATGAATTTCTGAATAATATGTAATAGAAATAGACATGTTCTAATCAATAATAATAATAATAATATTATTATTATTATTATTATTATTATTATTATTATTATTATCATTAATAAATAATAATGATAATAATGATAATAATAATAATAATAATAATAATAATAATAATAATAATAATAATAATAATAAACAAAAGATGAATGGATGTTTTGTGGAATTCCATTCACAACATTTGAAGAGCAAACTACCTGTCAAAACAGAAATGAAGACAACGATGCGATTGACTTTAGAAAATGATTATATATCATCAGCAACATTGCTCAGACGTGTGGCTTTATGGCACCGAAGTCGCCGTGAATTGTTATTCGAATTTATACGAGGAATCCTAATGAACTCGCCTCCTTGACGTCACTACTTCTCCAGGCCGACTTGAACACAAACATTTCCTATTGAGAATTTCTCGTAGATCTATTGTTCAATTCATTTTTTCACATTTATTATAGGAGGTTTTTGAATGTTTCTTTCGTACTTTTTTTTCGTGTTTAAATTAACTTTTTGTTTTTTAAGAAAGTGATCTCCTCTATATAATAAAAAGCAGTTGTCTTGATATATATATATATATATATATATATATATATATATATATATATATATATATATATATATATATATATATATATATATATATATATGTGTGTGTGTGTGTGTGTGTGTGTAGATATGTATACATGCATATATATATATATATATAGATATATATATATATACAAACATGTATACATATCTACACACACACACACACATATATATATATATATATATAAATATATATATATATATATATATATATATATATATATATATATATTGTGATGGCTGGCTTTGACCACCACACAAAACACTACACTTATCAAATAGCATTCACCACCATAACGTACTAAGTCCACTAAAGGTGGAATAGTATCCAAACATTAATACGAGTGCAAAGTCAACTCAAGGGGACAAAGAAAATACCACAAAAATCTCCTTAATTTTAATACATAATATTTAGACAGAAATAACACCTGAACCACAATAATACATTAATAAATGATACACACTCAATCTTAACTCCCTGTAAAAGAAAACAATTATACAATTACGGAAAGGTCAGCAACACATGCATACTAAATGGAGAGAGGGTCCAGAAAGGAGAAGGCCAACGAAAAGTGAGAACAACCTAACAAATACAAACTAAATATCCCTATCTAGTGGACGATGGCTGGTTTGATTGAAAGGCTTTCACAAGCTCCAGTAATGACGTCAGCTGACAAGTCGTGATCGCGATACTTAAATAGGCATAAATATTATTACCTTGGGACAGAGAGGTCCCCTTGGCTTTTACTGAACCAAGGGCAGTAACAAAATGTTAAGATGAACTGGATCCTTGCTGCAGAGAATGGATATCCAAAAAGCTAAATAGCTTCACACTGTAGCTCTGCAATGGCGAGGAGTAAATATAATCCAGTAGCAAAAGTCGTGCCCTTCAATGTTGGAGGCTCAGAAACACACTAAGGAACCATCCTCAAAAAAAAAAAGCCCCTCCAAAACTCCGTTCACGCAGGAGCGCAGCCACGTAACCAACACCACTTGAAAATATAAAACAGCCGTTAGTCCATTATAACCACTAACATAACCACCAGTGCAAAGACAAACAATAATTCTACAGTATATTCAACCTTATACATCTATAAAAACTTAAATAATTTAGAAATATTAAAGCAATAATGTTACACCTCCTCACTCAACCAAAAAAAAAATTTCCAATTTTTTTTTTTCTTAAGTGATTTGAATTACAACATACAGGTTATCACATTATGAAATATTGAACCAACACTCAAAAATATTAAATATTAAACCAACACTCAAAAATAATTATTAAACAAACTGCAAAAACATGACAAACAAAAGGAAAGAGGGGGGCAAGTACCAAGGTTTGCAGCTCACAAGGATAGCAATATATAACCGATACTAAAAAGAATCTTAAACCTAAATTAATCACAAGTAAACTTTCCAAAACCAGAAAACCAAAACATCACCATCTGATAAATAGGTACCCAACCTAAAAATTTCACATCACTCATATCGTTAATAAACTTGATTAAGAGTCATTGCACTAACAACCGGATTCTGTAATTATAGTCCAAAAGCTATAACCTTTTCCACACTCAATACACTGTTCATTTTCAGGGATACACATCACTCACTATCATTAAATGTTGATCACAAAAACCACTGTCTATTTCAGTGTTATATATCACACTTATCACCATAGTGTCCAATACATACACACACACCGAACGACACAGAGAAGACCACCACAAGACTCCCCTGCGCAAACAAACAAACAAACTCGATGAAGCGTAATTATTAGCCTGAAAATACAGAATACCAGATTAGTGCCTATCTCTTTTCTTAGCTTATTATAAACCTTATCGTACCTGACACCTCTAAACCTTAGTAGATTAACCTTAACTCAGTCTAGGGTACCACTCATACACCAGCCTGTAGCGCCTAAAAAACGGCTGTTGTGCTACAGACCCGTGAGCCCATGACCCATCTAATTAATCAATCATTGGAAAGTACCAGTGATCACCCTCACCTTTTAACCTTAAAGATCCTATATCATATACCCAGAACATTATAGTCTTCTGTAAACAAACCATGATTAATAAATCTTAAATATACATTTACTTCTACTCACTACGTGCCCACCTCAACAGAACACACACCATAATTAGAACGATACAGATACTACCTTTAATAACTGCATAGCCCTCTGTCAATCAACTAATATTCAACGCTGCGAGAGAGAAAATCGGCAACAATATTATCTTTTCCTGGGATGTGGGAAAATTCTAAATTCCACTCTTGCAGCATGAGACTCCACCTCATCAATCGTTGATTTTTATTTTTGTATCTGCTGATGAAGGTCAGGGGATTATGGTCTGTCAAGACCTTAATAGGTGTATCTGAGGAGGAGAGATAAACCTGAAAATGATTAATAGCGAATATTAACGCAAGTGTCTCTTTCTCCACAGTTGAATACCTACGTTGGGCGGAGGACAATTTTTTTGAAAAGAATGCGACAGGATGAGAAACTCCCTGCTCGTCATTCTGCAACAACACCGCTCCTACACCAACGTCACTTGCATCCGTGGCAAGAGAAAAAGGAAGGTCAAAATCAGGAGCTCTCAAGACAGGGAAATTAATTAAAACTCTTTTTAAATTATCAAAAGCCCTTTGCGTTTCATTCGTCCAGACAAATGCTACCTTCTTTCTCAAGAGATTTGTTAACGGATCGGCTATATCCGAAAAATTCCTAACAAACCTTCGGTAGTACCCACTCAAACCAAGGAATCTTCGGACATCCCTCCTACATTTAGGGACTACCATATTTTCAATACTTTCGATATTGGCCTGCTTAGGAGCAACTTTACCATTACCAACCTCATGACCCAAATATACCACCTTCGCCTTTGCGAAATCGCTTTTCTTTAAATTAATTACCAAATTTGCCTTTTTCAACACCTCAAATAGTGCCCTAATACGTTTTAAATGGGTTTCCCAATCATCGCTATAAATAACAATATCATCAATATACACAACACATCCTTCTAAACCATGGACTAAAGTATTCATTAACCTCTGAAAGGTAGCAGCCGCGTTCTTCATACCAAACGGCATAACTTTACATTGAAACAATCCCTGTGGTGTTACAAAAGCAGACAGGGCCCTTGCCCGCTTTGAAAGAGGAACTTGCCAATAACCTTTCAACAAATCGAATTTGCTAATGTATTTGGCCTTCCCCATTCGATCAATACAATCCTCAATTCGAGGTAATGGATAACAATCAGATTTAGATAACTCATTCAACTTACGGTAATCAAAACATAACCTGAAATCACCGTCGGATTTCTTGACCAATACAACAGGTGATGACCACGGACTTTGGCTAGGTTCAATTAGGTCATGTTTTAGCATATAATCCACTTCTTTTGCTACAACCTCATTTTTGAAGGGATTCAACCTGTAAGGAGATTGTTTCACAGGAGTGGCGCTACCTACCTCTACATCATGTTCAAGAACCGAAGTCCTACCCGGTACATCCGAAAATAATTCTTTGTAATTAGATACTAAATTTTTCAAAGACCTTTGTTCTTCCTTACCTAAATGTGAAATTACTCCCGAAAATTTTTCCAAAGACTTTCTATTATCCGACCGCCATTCACATCCATTAAAACAATTATCATCAATACCCTCCCCCTCTGAAAAAGAGAAATGGTTATTGTTCTCAGAATCTACCGTGTTCCCAATAGTTGCCACAGGAATGACTTTTTCCCGTTCCATATAAGCTTTCAACATATTTACATGACACAGTTGAAAAGGTTTCCTTCTTTGAGGTGTCTCCACTAAATAGTTAACTTCACTTACTTTTTTCAAAATTTTCCAAGGACCTGAAAAAGAAGCTTTCAATGGATTCCCTGGGAAGGGTAACAAAACCAATACTTTATCGCCTACCGTAAAGTCGCGTGCCTTGGACCTCCTATCAAAGAAAATCTTCATTCTTTTTTGGCTACATAATAAGTTTTCACCCGCAAATTTCCAAGCCTTGGTTAATTTATCGCCTAGATTAGACACATAATCCAATAAATTAACCTCAGGGACGTCTCCCTCCCAAGACTCACGAACCACATCAAGAGGACCTCGAACACAATGGCCAAACACAAGGCTGAAAGGCGAAAAACCTAAAGACTGACTTGGGACAGAACGAAAAGCGAACAACAAATAAGGTAATTCCTTATCCCATTCAGAACCATTAATCAAACAATATTTCTTTACCATGGATTTCAGGGTCTGATGAAATCTCTCCAGAGCTCCCTGGCTTTCCGGATGATATGGAGAAGAGGTCACATGTTTTATATTTAACTCTGCCATTTTATCTCTGAAATACCTGCTAACAAAATTAGAACCACAATCCGATTGAATAACCTTAGGCATCCCAAACCTGGTAAAAAAGTCAATTAGTACATCTACAATTTTAACACGTTTTATTGTACGTAGTGGTATTGCCTCGGGATATCGAGACATCCTATCCATGATTGTCAAAATATACTCATTACCACTACGCGTCTTCGGTAATGGTCCAACCACATCAATAATGACTTCCTTAAAAGGTTCGGAAACTACGGGAATAGGACATAGAGGCGATTTTGGAATCCGCTGATTGGGTTTACCGACCCTCTGGCACACATCACAACTATTGACAAACTTCTTTACATCTGCCTTCAACTTCGGCCAATAATAATTCCCTAACAATTTGCAAGAAGTTTTATGAATTCCAAAATGGCCGGCCAGACCACTTTCGTGCGCCAATGACATTAACTCCTTCCTGTAACCAAAAGGAACCATTATCTGTTTCACAATTTCATAATCAACATTATCCACCCCAATAGGCCTATTCAACCTATATAAAATATTATTAAATATCTTAAATTTGGGACCAGTCATATCAGACACCTCCCCTGACTCGATAGGGAGTTCCCGAAACTCCTTTTTCTGGGCTTTGATTAGCTCTTCAGTGGTCCAATTTAACTTGTCCGTTAACATTCCAAGATCTACAGCTAGGCTATCACTACGATCTAAACTACTTAAATCTACATCAATTGTTGACTCTGCAGCGTCAACAATTCTAGCACTAGAACGAGTAACTGCTGCTACTTCACTATCAGGGTTTATCAATATCGGACAATTATTATTCTTCATAGCCACATCATTCCCTAACACAACATCAACCTCCTTAACCGGGAATTTATCAACTATGGCCAATTTCAAATCTCCTGCAAAGGAAGGGCAGATTAAATTAAAATTTTCAATAGCATATGACTTTACGGAATCAGGAAAACCAGCCAATAACACAAATTCCCCACTTTTGGGTACAAAATTACAAGGTAATGCCTCCCTTAGTATCAAAGACTGAGCTGCACCGGTATCACGCAAAATACGCACTCGTCTTTTCTCGGACGAATTGGCGAAGGAGACACTACCGAAGGACAAATATCTGTCAAAACAACCAGGTAGTCATTGATCAGCGGATGTTGTTGGGGTAGGTTCTCTCTCTCTCTCTTCCACGCCCATCACTGGCCTAACATTAGCATTTTGAGATTTTCTAAACGCATAACACATACTCTTTACGTGCCCCTTCTTATTGCAAAAGAAGCAAGTCAATGTTTTCAATTTCTCTGGATTGTATATATTTGGCCTATTGCCTCTGTTAGGAGAAAAATTATTATTAGCATTACCCTGATTATTATTACTTCCCTGATTATTTCTACTGAACACCTTAGCATTATTATTAGGATTAGTATTATTATTCCTACCCATCTTAACCCAACCAGAATTCACCTTTGTCGTTACTCCCCCTAACTCACTCTTATGAGACAAGCAATATTCGTCACTAGCGATGGCTACCTCTTGAACAGTCTCGAGTTTTAACTCTTCGAGGTGGACCTTCAGCTTATCCGGGACACACCTCTTAAACTCCTCCACCAACATTAACTCCTTCAATTTCTCAAAATCTCCCACCTCCTTGGACTTAAACCAATCGCTAGCATACTGTTCCTTCGCCCTGGCAAATTCAACAAAAGTTTGTTCCCTACATTTTTCTAAGTTCCGGAAGCGTTGCCTATAAGCTTCAGGGACTAACTCATAGGCCTTCAAGACAATAGCCTTCACACTCTCATAATCTGCTGATAGATCCTCCTCCAGCGTTACATATACCCTCTGAGCTCTTCCAACCAATTTACTTTGTATAAGAGTGGTCCAATACTCTTGGGGCCACTCCAACCTTGCAGCAATCCTCTCAAACGATACAAAAAACTCTGCTACATTATTTTCTTCAAATTTAGGTACAAATTTGAGAGCCTGCGATAAATTGATAGCAGGAGTTACTAACCTATTTGGGGAATGGGCGGGGGAAAAAGAACCTGGGTTTCTCATGGCAATCTCATGCTGCCTCTCTTTTTCTCTTTCCCCTGCCTTAAACTTTTCCATTTCAAATTCCATTTGTCTCAGGAC
>NC_090733.1:155020206-155027706 GCF_036898095.1 Palaemon carinicauda
GGGAAAATAGCCCAGTGAGGAAAGAAAACAAAGAAAAATAAAATATCTTAAGAGTAACAACATTAAAAAAATTTATCACCTATACAAACTATAAAAAACTTTAACAAAACAAGAGGAAGAGAAACTAGATAGAACGGTGTGCCCGAGTGTACCCTCAAGCAAAAGAACTCTAACCTAAGACAGTGGAAGACCATTGTACAGAGGCTATGACGCTACCCAAGAATAGAGAACAATGGTTTAATTTTGGGAGTGTTCTTCTCCTAGAAGAGCTGCTTACCATAGCTAAAGAGTCCCCTTTACCCTTACCAAGTGGAAAGTAGCCACAGAACAATTACAGTGCAGTAGTTACCCCCTTGAGGGAAGGGCATTGTCACTGTTCCTTGCCTTTCCTATTCATGAGCGACCTTTAAACCTTTAATACACTTGTAAATGCTTCTTCAATTATTGGTACAAGTAGCAGAGCAGCCACGCTAAGAAAAACAATGTATGCGGTTTGTTATATGCTTACTACGCCATTATGTAGGGGAAGTGAGTTTTTGCGAATGAATTAGATCGGGTCATATTATACAGTATTTTACATATCGTGATAATCGCAAGTACTACGATTGATGAATTGTATAATTTGGAACATCTTCACGAGTTCCTAAAACAAAAGTAATTTAAAACATACGGAAACTAATTTTATATTGTGAATATTGATCTGCGTGGTTTGATTTTACGATATGCAGTAAAAAAAAAAAAAAAAACTTTTGTACTTGATAATATTTTTTTTTTCTTAACATTCTTGAAATACGTAAAGTAACTCAAAAGGACTATTTATAATTTTTAGGTGTCAAAAATTATATGTTTATATGATTATAAATGATTATTGTAATAACCTTTAGCAACTATAGTTCACTTTGTAATCCATTCTTATCCAGGGATTGTAAATTTGACTTAAGTTAAGGTATTTCCTTTATCTTTATTTGACATTATCATCCTCATTCGTAATCAGTCCACTGCAGGACAAAGGCCCCAGACATGTCCTTCCACTCGCGTCGGTTTATGATCTTTCTATTCCAGCGTATACCAGAAAATTTTCATAGATTAAACAGTGAATGAATTCAGCCTTCGTTAAAGTCATTTGTTTATTCAGACAGATCTTATCAGGGTGGAAGATTGTTTTTCCCTCTTGTATTTTGTATTTTTCTGCTGAAGCATATACAAAGATTTCATGGAAATGACAGATGTTTCATAATTTTAAATTATGAGAGATCAACGTGTAAGCTCTTTACATTCTTAATTACAATACATTTTGACTGGTTATAATTTCCAAATATGAAAACTGAATGAAGAATTGCGCAACTGTCTCATGAATGCGCTATTGTTGCGCAGACAGTAATCCTAACAAAGCTTATCCACAAGCGGATTTTGTCAGTAATCCGGGATGTATGGTCATATCCCTCTAATTGCCGTTGATAAATATTTCAATGCCAGACTTAAAACCCGACCATGGTAAATAATGCTTTGAAAATAAAACACTATCCAAGTGGATGAATTATTTGTAATGATATATAAACTGCAAAACACACACTCACACACTCACGCTGGTGCACACACACATACACACACGCATTTTATATATATATATATATATATATATATATATATATATATATATATATATATATATATATATATATATATATATATATATATATATATATATATATATATATATATATATATATATATATATATAGCCAGACAATTGCTCTTCATTATAAGGGGAGTATTATTATTATTATTATTTTTATTATTATTATTTTTATTATTATTATTAGTATTATTATTATTATAGTACAAAATTTATTTATAAATTACAATTTTTATTTGTAACTTTGTTTTTCCTAAACCATTCTTTATGAAAAACTTTAGACCTAATATATTTTATACAGCTTTATTACATAATTTTGTTTTGCGTTTGTATATGAGAGAAAGTTTTTTTCTATTTAGAATACAAAAAAGAAGCCCAAAACTATCACATTAAAGGCTAAAGCAAAATATAAAAAATTACGCCTTGAAATGATAATAGTGGTGACCTATTGGAAACGTACACACACATATACATATATATATATTTATATATATATATATATATATATATATATATATATATATATATATATATATATATATATATATATATATATATATATATGATTTACAATGCTCTCTTACCAGAATGCATGAAATATCACACGCGACTGGGCTCAAGATAGATAGAAGAAAGACAGATATGATGAGAAAGGAATAATGCAATGGAAGATGAAATATTATTGGAAGGAGAAAGGATTAATAAGGTAGAATCATTTAAGTATTTAGGTACTATGATATCCAATACAGGGTCCTTAGAATGGAGAATTGAAAGATTGGAAAAAGGAAACTAGACAATGGCTAGGTTAAGTAAAATTTGGAAATCATATTGCCTGAAATTACATATAAAAATCAGGTTAAATATCAGTTTAGTGAAATTGGTGTTTCAGTATGGACACGATTCGGGGTATGACAATGAAATACTATCCAACAGATTTTGTAGATTTGGGAACAAAGACCTCAAAAGAATATTGGGAGTTAAAAGGCAGGCAAGGTTTAGAAATGAAACTATTAGAGAGGTTACCGATCAACAACTACTCTGCAATCTATTATTTAAAACTTCAATAATAATATTAGAAAAAGACATATCTACTCCTCACGATTAACACGGTCAAATGCAGCGCTGAAATTAAAGCCAATCATATGAACTTCCTGACCATAATCAAGGAATTTCTGTACATCACTGGAAATTGTAATAAGGATATCACTTACTTCAAATAAGGGAACAGATGATAACTTCAGCATACTTACCTAATCAAGTAACTTTACCGATTCTCCACGTACAAAAAATCGTTTATTTTATCTAATTTACGAAAATAAATTAGGAGCCAAGAGATCTGCTGTCCTTAAAAAACAACAAAGAAAAAAATACTATTTGTCTATACCTCTATAAACATCATAGCCTAGAAGAGTTTTAATTTTACTGGTCTGAGAAGCTAAACTAGTTCGTTTAGCCTCAGGAAAACAGGATTGAGGAAGATCGAGTTTCTTATTACTCTGATTACTGTCACACACACCAGTCAAAGGGGTTACATTTTACTTTCAACAGTGGGGAACAGAGGCATCTTCACCGATTGAAATATCAGATTTTGAATTTTCAATAATTTTTAAAGCAGGAAACAAAACACTTTCTGAATAAAAATAAAAATAGCTTTACATCAGCGGGATAAGAAAACCGTTGGGCAAAGAAGAGCAAATTCCAATATTTGAAGAAAAGACTTGGCTGCCACATTCTTATCACATAAAACAACATTCACAAAACTCGCAACAAAACGAAAACGACAAAGAGGAAGAAGAAGGTTTTATATTGCTTTGCTGGAGCCAGTTTTCTATGAATGTCGAGTCCAGGAGATGGTTTATTGGCGCGCTTCTGCCTCTTTATTGTGTCCTCTTTATGTGGAAAGGAGAATTGTTTAAAATGTGGCCGTTCCATTTTTTATACTCGATAAATTTATTTTCTGAGAGCGTATTGTTGCGAGAGCCCAACTGTGTTTGTGTGTTTTTCTTTTTTTTTATGGAGATTATTGAAGAAAATAGTAATGGGGTCCACTCACAGTCAAGATTAGTTTACACTTTGTTATAAATCATGAGACATCTATGAAAGATTAATCTCTCTCTCTCTCTCTCTCTCTCTCTCTCTCTCTCTCTCTCTCTCTCTATATATATATATATATATATATTAACTGAGGTCCTTCACAATTATGATAAAAACACTTGTGATCAAAATAGATTGTTAATAAAAAATAATATACATATATGTAAATGAATGGTCGAACTTACTGTCAAGAGATGTGGTTGAAAACTGTAAGAATATTTGAGAAAATTCTTGAATAAAATGCATTTTCTTCAAGAATTTTCTCAAATATTCTTATAGTTTTCAGCCACATCTCTTGACAGTAAGTTCGACCATTCATTTACATATATGTATATTATGTTTTTTAACAGTCTATTTTGATCACAAGTGTTTTTATCATAATTGTAAAGGACCTCAGTTAGCCACATGTTTTTATATACCGTCTAGGTTTCTGTATTTTCATTCTTTTAGCCGTTTTTTAAAAAAAAAAATTTTATACCAAAGCAATTTTAAGCGAAAATGTATCATTAATTTCTAATGTAAATATAATTTTGTGTTTTATGTAGCCCTGATGATGGGAATGGATTCCCGAAACATTGGTGTAGAATAAATTTGTAAGATGATCCGAAGTCTTCTTGCTGTCCTCTTCATCTTTAAACTTAAGCTTGCCAGGAGCGAGAATCTTACTAGTTATATATATATATATATATATATATATATATATATATATATATATATATATATATATATATATGTATGTATATATATATATATATATATATATATATATATATATATATTATATATATATATATATATATATATATATATATATTTATATATATATATATATATATATATATGTGTGTGTATATATATATATATATATATATATATATATATATATATATATATATATATGTACATACATACATACATGTTTTGTATATATCTCAACAGTCTTTATTTCATTGAAATCTTCCTCCTCTGCTTATATTAGAGTCTGTTCCACTCTTATGCTCATGTACGAAGAGATCTCAAAAACTTGAATCTTTTAGTACTCTTCATAATTTTGTGCTGCATTTCATATTAAAGGCGCCTATAACAAATTTACCTATATGACATTTCTGATACGTGTGTTGGTCTACTGATGGATTAAAATCTTGTAGGTTTAGTGCAGCAATTACAGGCTGAATGTCACTCTGCAGCAATTACAGGCTGAATGTCACTCTGCAGCAATTACAGGCTGAATGTCACTCTGTAGCAATTACAGACTGAATTTGACTGTGCAGCAATTACAGGCTGAATGTTGCTGTGCAGCAATTCGAGGCTGAATGTCACTCTGCATCAATTACAGGCTGACTTTGACTGTGCAGCAATTTCAGGCTGAATGTGACTGCAGCAATTACAGGCTGAATGTGGCTGTGCAGCAATTACAGGCTGAATGTGGCTATGCAGCAATTAGAAGCTGAATGTCACTCTGCAGCAATTACAGGCTGAATGTGGCTGTGCAGCAATTACAGGCTGAATGTCACTCTGCAGCAATTATAGGCTGAATGTCACTCTTCAGCAATTACAGGCTGAATGTTACTCTGCAGCAATTACAGGCTGACTTTGACTGTGCAGCAATTTCAGGCTGAATGTGACTGCAGCAATTACAGGCTGAATGTGGCTGTGCAGCAATTACAGGCTGAATGTGGCTATGCAGCAATTAGAAGCTGAATGTCACTCTGCAGCAATTACAGGCTGAATGTGGCTGTGCAGCAATTACAGGCTGAATGTCACTCTGCAGCAATTATAGGCTGAATGTCACTCTTCAGCAATTACAGACTGAATGTTACTCTGCAGCAATTACAGGCTGACTTTGACTGTGCAGCAATTTCAGGCTGAATGTGACTGCAGGAATTACAGGCTGAATGTGGCTGTGCAGCAATTACAGGCTGTATGTGGCTATGCAGCAAATTAGAGGCTGAATGTCACTCTGAAGCAATTACAGGCTGAATGTGGCTGCGCAGCGATTGCAGGTTGAATGTCACTCTGCAGCAATTACAGGCTGAATGTCACTCTTCAGCAATTACAGGCTGAATTTGACTGTGCAGCAATTACAGGCTGAATGTGACTGCAGCAATTACAGTCTGAATGTGGCTGTGCAGAAATTAGAGGCTGAATGTCACTCTGCAGCAATTACAAGCTGACTCTGACTGTGCAGCACTAACAGGCTGAATTTGACTGTGCAGCAATTACAGGCTGAATGGGACTTATATAATATGTATGTGTGTGTAGTGTGTGTCAACATTAACCCTTTCACTGCCAGTATTAAATTCACCAAAACTTTCCATTAAGCAAAATCTTTCAATATTAAACAAATTCTTCCTTGTTGATATTTATTGGAAAGTTCTCATCAAGACCTATCCAATAAATACCAACTTGCTGTGTTTGGGATAATTTTAAAGGATACATCCTTTTTTAAATTTGGTTAAGTCACCAAAGGCAGTGAAAGGGTTGAGCTGATTGCCCCAAAAGGATAGTCATTGATCCATTCTTTATGCAAGGGTTAAATGCAGTTCAAACTTATGTAGGGTTATCCGATTCATAGACTGTGACAAGTAATTCACCAACAATTCCTTCAAAACAGTAACAAGTGTCTGGATATATATATATAATATATATATATATATATATATATATATATATATATATATATATATATATATGTGTGTGTGTGTGTGTGTGTGTGTATGTATATATATACATATATACTGTATATATATATATTATATATATATATATATATATAATATATATATATATATATATATATATATATATATATATATTGAAACAAGTGTTTGTATATATATATATATATATATATATATATATATATATATAGCCATATATTATACACCTCTCAATATCTGGATTCTCTCTACCTCAGGATCAGAGACCAAGAGGGAATCAGCTTAATGGATAATAGCTTCTGGTCGACCAGAGAATCGAACCCAGTCCCAAGAAAATGAGGTTCCCTTACTCGCTAAGTCAATGAAACCTCAGTTTCTTGGGCTCGGGTTCAATCCCCTGGCCGACCAGAAGCTATTATCATTAAGTTGGTTCCCCTTTGGTCTCTGATCCTGAGGTAGAGAAAATCCAGATATTGAGAGGTGTATGATATATGGCTTATATAAATATATAAAAAAACCTGTATGAATATGCAAAATTATATATATATATATATATATATATATATATATATATATATATATATATATATATATATATATATATATATATATATAAAAAGGAGGACGAATAGTCTGGACAACATCTTTCAATTTATTGGTGCCGACGTTTCAGGACTCATCCCATTATCAAGGCTAAAATGGACATATAAAACATTATAAGCAAAACTCAGTAAAAATATATAAAATACAAAAAACACAGTCAAAATTAAAATTGAAATTATAAACACTGTGTTTATAATTTCAATTTTAATTTTGACTGTGTTTTTTGTATTTTATATATTTTTACTGAGTTTTGCTTATAGTGTTTTATATGTCCATTTTAGCCTTGATAATGGGATGAGTCCTGAAACGTCGGCACCAATAAATTGAAAGATGTTGTCCAGACTATTCGTCCTCCTTTTTATTTTATCTTTGAAGCTCGCCAGGAGCAACGACCCACCTCAATATATATATATATATATATATATATATATATATATATATATATATATATATATATATATATATATATGTATGTATGTGTGTGTGTGTGTGTACAAGTTAACTATG
>NC_090733.1:155032706-155037706 GCF_036898095.1 Palaemon carinicauda
GGATGTGGCAGAGATGAGAATGTTGAGATGGATGTGTGGGGTGACAAGAAGAGATAAGATACGGAATGAAGTAATTAGGAGTACCACAGGAGTTAGATGTCTTCTATCAGATAAGATCCAAGAAATTAGACTGAGGTGGTACGGTCATGTCATGAGAAGAGATGAACAGTATATTAGGAGGAGAGTGATGGAAATGGAGGTACAGGGAACGAGAGGGAGAGGGAGACCAGAGCGTAGTTGGGTGAACTGTATCAAGGATGACCTTTGATCAAAGGGATTAACCGGTGATGAGGTGTGGGACAGAGGTAGATGGAGAAAGCTGACCAGAAACATCGACCCCACATAGAGGTGGGAAAAGATGTAGACAAAGAAGAAGAAGTCAAATCAGTGGTTAAGGTGTACTTTGTAATATTAGGCAATTCCAGTTGCTTTTGAAATCACTATTATTATTATGATAAATTGAGATTTACAAATATCGTCAACTCAAAAATTACATATTTTATTGGTTTAAAGGCCGCTCATGAATGACGGAGGCAAGGAACAGTGACATTACCCTAGAGATTGACCATATATACACATGAACAGCGCCCAATCCCCTCCACCCCACATAGGACCAGGAAGGGCCAGGTAATGGTTGGTGATGACACAGCAGGTAGACCTATAGGCTTCCCCAAAACCCCCATTCTTAGATAACAAGGATGGTGAGGTTGCAGACACTACAAGAAACTATCGGACTTAATTAAGCGTGATTCGAATCCCAGTCCGGCAGAACGGTGAGCATGGACGTTTCCAATAGGCCACCACAATTTCAAAGAAATCTTATGATTTTAGTGTTTTCCTCGTCATATGTTATTTTTCAGAACACTCGTTAATTAGATAGAGCTACAGTTTGATCAAAGAATCTCAATTTTAGTTTTCATGGACGAATTTACAATGGTATAACTCGAAACACGAGAAATTACTTATCGAAAAAAAAAATTTAATTATATTTTTTTGTATGGTAAACTCCACATATATTAGATGTACAGAAATAGTGATATTTAGATTCCTAATTATTTATCGGTAAAAATAGTGTCTGGATGATATATTAGATATGTTACTTAAGAACATTGTCTTGAGATATCAGTCGTTTTAAATATTGGATTTTTTTGTAGTTTTTTTCAATTGGTAATTTTACACCTCCTTGATATTCACTATTATTTAAACCTTATTAAGTGTTTGAAGTAATTCATACGATGATATTTCGATATATATTTTTGGAGTATGAGTATGAAGTTACAAATAGTCCCAAATTTAAGTCTCTTTATTGACAACGTGAATCATTCAAGCTGAAATAGGTATTTTCTTGTTTGAAAATAGTCATGACTAAATGAACACTCTAAAATATATACATCTATACATATATATATATATATATATATATATATATATATATATATATATATATATATATATATATATATATATATATATATATATTTACAAACCGAAGAAACCTTCAGATATTCTGCATGTAGCTATAATAGGCGAAGATAGAGAGAACTGTATCTATAAAACATACATTATCATTTTATCGGCACTGTATGCGAAACGCCATCCCCTCTTCTAACCCCAAATTAAACCACGTGAATATTATTATTATTATTTTTTTTTTTTTTTTTTTTTTTTTTTTTTTTTTTTTTTTTCTTTTTGTATCAAATGCTGACATCAGCTTGTCACCGCTCCTGAGCTGTCATATAAAGGACGGTCTGACGACATTGACTTTTAAGCCTTAGCAATAACTCTCTCTCTCTCTCTCTCTCTCTCTCTCTCTCTCTCTCTCTCTCTCTCTCTCTCTCTCAACACACACTCACTTGAGGATTCAACCACTTTTCTTTTCTTTTTTAGATGTTGATATTTTTATTGGTTGAAATAATTGTGCCCTTATGAGGTAGTTTTTTTAATGATAACATCTGTTTGTTTTCTTAATTATAAAAGTTGTGTTATTAACAGTGTTGATAAATTGAATATTAGCTAAACTTTCCTGCTTTCAAATTTAGTGAGAAGCCTTTCGTAAGAACCTTAACAATGCCCGGACATTATGTATTTATGCATATCTCGTATTTATCATAATTAATGGTGAAAAATAATCAGTGAAAGATCACGTTCAGTTCGCCTTATACTTTAACATAAAAAAATCTTATTTGTAGATTATAGAAATGTCCTCATATTAAATTCTAAGATTTTATTTTTTTTTTCTCAGAAATATATGTTATTTATTTGAAATTAGTTGCAAGGTCACACCATGATTGCAAAGTGGTTTTAATAACAGTCAGTCGTTAATTGGCCATGTTTGCGGAACTGAATTGATTCACTGAGGAGTTGTCAATGTAACTTGATAGTTATGTCCGCTTTTGTGAATGAGAATTCTAATTAAATTTATTGAGAGTGGAAACTGTTTGATTATGTGGGAAGAGTATTTTAACATTTTTAATCATTTAATCGTTTTGTCTACCCCTTTTTTTATTTTATTTATTTATTTATTTATTTATTTTTTAGTAAATTATTCTAAAGTAGGGTGGGAGTGCGTAAAGTCTGCAGTTAGGAGCCACAGGGTTGCATTTTAAGCAATATATACAGTAGGTATTTTTTTCTTACAAAATCTTCATAAAAAAAAACATGTAATCATTATAGCAAAGAAACTCGCATGCAATTTATAGATAATAATTTTGATATAGAATTAATAAAGAATAAATTGGGCTCAATAAATAAAAATGAAAAATGCATTCCAATCTACAATAAGACGCATATTTAATGCTATAATTCAATATAGGTAATCGGAACTGTGATTACCTTATTAATAAAGGTCAGAGTTAGACATCCTGAAAGTTTTCATGACATAAACTTGGCACAGACTTATCACTCACGCTATTATCACAAGCCTAAGTATAATAACCTTTACAATATTAGCAAACTATGTGTAATGAAATATGGTTGTGATTAATAATTTGTAATCCCTTTAAAAAAATAAGATTTATTTTCCTTTAATGAAATCCATTTATTGGAGCAACCTGCGAAAGGGTCTCACATTTCATAGACATCAATCTTGCTCTTGCAAAATGTAATAGGATCTACCTCGCCTCTGACTGATCTTTTGTTCCCTTCATATTTCTTTGGGCGTTTTCGCACCAGATTCCTTTATTCACTGATTCATCCAAAAATTAAATGCCATCTCACTTGATGCATTTCACCACATTTGCCCATTCATTTTTTGTCAATGAATGTTATTAGATATCAGAACAAGCATTTTTATATAAATGTTGCGGTTAACATCAACAAGTAATAGATACAGTGGCTTTATATATATATATATATATATATATATATATATATATATATATATATATATATATATATATATATATATATATATATGTATATATATGTATATATGTATATATATATATCAAGAACTAGTCAGGTATAATCTAGATAAAATGAGGAACGAGGAAGTCAAAACTGCCTTCAAAGTAAGAGTAGGAGGACGTTTTGAACCACTAATAGGACTCGAGACAACAGAGGAAAAGTGGCGTCGGGGACGAGACATAATTAAAGAGGAAGCCGACAGTATTTTGGGAAGGAGAAGGAGAGCAAAGCAACAGTGGGTCACAAAGCAAGTATTGGATGCATGCCAAGAGAGGAGAGAAGCAAAAAAGACAAAGAATGAACACCCATCCCCAGAAAACAAAGCAAGTTATAGACAAAAGTGCAGAGCAGTGGATAATAAATGCAAAAGAGCAAAAATAAAATGGATTGAAGACCTGTGTAAAACATGTGAGGAATGTTTCAGAAACGGCCATTCAAGAGAGCTATTCACCGCAGTAGACAGATTAACAAGGGGTTGGAAAAACAATGGAATTGTTGTAAGAGATGCAGATGGCAACAAGGTATCAGCAACGGCTGATGTTGATAAGATCTGGAAAACGCACTACGTGGAACAACTAAAAGGAAGTGGAAGACGGGTAACTGGAGAAGATTATCCAGAACTAAGAGGAGAGCTAAGGAACATACAGGAAACGCCAGATCTCCTGATAGAAGAAGTGGGAAAAGCTTTAAGAGCTATGTCAAGTGGGAAAGCACCAGGAATAGATGGAGTACCAAAGGAATTGCTTGAAGCTGGCGGTGAAATGGTAGAAAGATGGTTGTGTGATTTATGCAGGGATATAGTAGATGGACAAGCAGCTCCAAATGATTGGATTGAAAACATTATAATTCCAACACACAAAAAAGGGGACACCACCTTATGCAAAAATTATAGGCCTATCAGTCTATTACCACATGCTTATAAAGTTTTAGCAAAAATCATGCAAAGTAGAATAGCAAGGCAAGAAGAGGAAATAATTGATGAGGGTCAAGCAGGATTTAGGGCGGGTAGAGGAACAATCGATCATGTATTCACTTTCTCACAAATCATAGAAAAATTCTGGGAGAAGGAAAAAGATCTGTATTGTGTATTTATTGACTTCAAGCAAGCGTTTGACTCCATATGGAGGGAAGGAATGATTAGGATTTTGAAGGAATGGGGATTAGAACCAAAAATACTGGAAACCATCAGGAGATTGTATGAAAGGACATCGGCTAGAGTAAGAAAAGGAAAGTAATTGACAGAAGAGTTCATAACCACTGGTGGGGTTATACAGGGTTGCCCACTATCACCACACCTCTTCAACCTATACTTGGAATGGGTTATGAGAATGGCACTTGGAGATTATGAGGGTGGCATAGATATAGGAGGGACAAAAATATCTAACATGAGGTATGCAGATGACATAGTGCTTTTAGCAGAAACTAAGGAGGAACTTCAGAGTGTGTTGAGAATGGTGGAGGAGCAGTGCAGTAGGTATGAATTAGTGATAAATAGAGAGAAAACCAAAAGTATAAAAATTGGACGCCAGAGAGAGGCCTTAGAAATACAGCTATCAGAGGGAGAAGTGGAACAAGTCAATATATATATATATATA
>NC_090733.1:155045206-155075206 GCF_036898095.1 Palaemon carinicauda
CACCCTTTCATGGTCATTTCGATTATCCTGATGATGAGGCCACTTATTTGGAATGGCATTACCAATACATCTTATTCCATACGTAATGATATTTTCATAACATTAATTTCGGCGTAGCATTGATGATAATAACATCCAAGGTTTATCACATAGAAGCTGATCTATGATGGTCATAGTGTATTGACGTGATTCTGAATGGGAACATTTCCGATGATTGTATGACTATGTTGAAATGACGGAAAGATAAAAGAAGTTACTCATTATTGCTATAATGAACTTATTGTAATAAGGAAATTATTGTTTCTAATATAAAGATGTGTCATCCTACCAGTATTTTTTTCATATTCGGGATAGTTAGCATTGATAGTACGATGATGATAGTGAAAAATATATGTAAGTTTGAAGAAAGTTGCATTATAGTTGGTTCTTTGTCTGCATGTAACGCTTATTAGAAATAAGTTTCAAGATTTTACTAATTTTCCTGCAAATATAGTGTTATGGAATATTTAAACGCCAGCAGAACCAAAATATGAAATTATTGTAGCAGAGCATAGCTAAAACTTTTTTTAGCCAACCCCATCTCAGAGTCTTAATGAAATGCGTTTTATGATCATAACTAACATAGCGTACTTGTACGACAGAAAATGCACGATGTAAAAATGCCATCAACAAATTTAGTAACCCGTTTGGAAGAAAAGCGTATCGCATTTTCCATCCATAGTAAATTATTTTTAGTGAGGCATATTTGCACCGACTCGCAGGGGGTGCCCTTTTAGTTCGGGAATAGTTTCCTAATAGCTGATTGGTCAGAAGTATTTTTGTCCGAATACTTCCGACCAATCAGCTATCAGGAAACTTTAACGAGCTAAAAGAGCACCCCTGCGAGTCGGTGCAAATGTGCCTCACTAAAAAAATTGACTATACGTAGTAGTGTGTTTATTAGTTACAAGAGTTAAACTGTGCATCTTTGAACTTCAACAGGACTATCTTTCTTCAGATAAATATATTTCATCTATAAAACTCCTTTTTATAACGTTTGCTTTTTGCTCATTTTTAAATCTTCCTACTTCCAGAAATTTCGATTTTTCTGCATTGTTATTCATAAGCCGTTTTTGCATGAAAAAATCACCACAAAACGAACATGTGAATGAAGAATAGGTTTCAGTAAACAGTTCAGTTTTCTGCTAAATGATCTAAGCTCTTTCTTGGTTGAAAGTAAAAGGAACGTGTCAGAAATATGGATCCATTCTTCATAAATGGACCAAGCCTCTTTTTTTTTTTTTTTTTGTTATCAGTGCTCTGTAGTATTTCATGAATTATTTCATGATTTTTCTTTAGTTATTTCTTGAGGATGCTTCATACATTATGCATTTACAAACACACACACACTTAACATAACAAATATCTGATGGATTGGTTTTAAGAATTCCTGTGCAGGCACATTGTATATATTCGCCTTTTTGTAGTCATGGAGCCTATGTATTTACTGAATGCTGTATGTATACAGAAAATACAAAGAGGAACAAACATTTAGAATTAGTTATATTCGAAACATGTTCTATTATTGAAGAACATTGGACATTTTTCAAGTTGTATTGAAAATTATACTTACACTAATCTCGAGACCAAAATTTCTTGTATATTACATTTCCATTTAAAATGCTTGAAATCGCTTTTTCTTAAAGTAATGTTATAAGTTTTTGTCAAACTTAGATAATTTCATATTAATTATCCATCCATAAGTAACCTGCTTTTAAAGATATTAGAAGAGAAATGAAAGAAATCTTACATCTCGACTTCTCTTAGTAACTTCTTTTAAAGGTTTAAAGGCC
This sequence comes from Palaemon carinicauda, assembly GCF_036898095.1. Taxonomy (NCBI): domain Eukaryota; kingdom Metazoa; phylum Arthropoda; class Malacostraca; order Decapoda; family Palaemonidae; genus Palaemon; species Palaemon carinicauda. Next base: position 155,047,039 of record NC_090733.1, read on the forward strand.
GCTTATGAATGAAAGAGGCAAGGGTCAGTGACATTGCCTTATCAAGCAGGACAATGCACTAGAGACTGACCATATTTACCTATTATCAGCGCCTAAGCCCGCTCTCCACCCAAGCTAGGACCAAGGAGGGACAGGCAATGGTTACCTATGATCAGCGCCTAAGCCCGCTCTCCACCCAAGCTATGACCAAGGAGGGACAGGCAAAGGCTACTGATTACTCAGCAGATAGACCTATAGGTTCCCCCATTCTTAGCTCACAAGAACGGTAATGTTGTAGACACTAAAGGCACTAACGAGTTTGAGTGGGACTCGAACCCCCGTCTAGCAATCACCAGGCAGAGACTTTACCAATAAGGCCACAACAACCCTGAAAGATGTAAGAGAGAGAGAGAGAGAGAGAGAGAGAGAGAGAGAGAGAGAGAGAGAGAGAGAGAGAGAGAGAGAGAGAGAAGAGGCATTTAAGGATATCACAAGAAAGCAAAAGGAACGTGAAAATAATCCCTATATATCTCTTTTCAATTGTGGAAACCATCAAGATCAAGGCCTTTTATCTTAGTAAACTTCTTCATCCGTTTCTGAAAGAAATATAAAACCTGCCTCGAATAATGATTTCCCAATTGATAATTTAAGTGTACAGTAATGAGAGAAAAATAGTGTTAGGATACATTCTCTCTGAAAGGGGAATTGTTTTACCCTAAACATTTATAAAATGTTAGAGTAATTACAATCTAATAATATCTCTTCTCCTCCGGCTAAGTCTTAGATTATTAGTATAGATACGATACATCTAGTTTCTTTAGTGATACTTGCGTAATTAAATCATTGTTATATCATCAAACCATTCAGAAGGCTGGGATTTGTTCACCAGTGATTGCACACTAGTTTTCACGTGTTCATTGACCAATAACCCTTAATCAATCTATATTGAGTAGAATTTTCAACTATTTGAGAAGTGTATTGAACATCATTTATTACTTCGTTTGTTCCATCTTTGGGAAATGAAGTCGTTTGTGTCTAAACCATAGATTTTATTACAAATTATAGAATCATTCCAACCTACGAAATCTATCTAAGTAAATGTTTTATCAACCTTCAGGATGTTGTATAGATCCGGACAAAAGGACCTGATTTTCTAGATCAATACCATGTGGCCATGGGGAAGTTTAACAAGTATTACAATGACTCTGGATTTAGTAATTGTTGATGTGTACGTTATAATGTCAGAGAAATTCCATAACTGTGAATGATAATGTATTGTAGGGTCATTATGACGTCCTTCCATCTTTATTGTTATTATTATTATTATTATTATTATTATTATTATCATTATTATTGTTATTGTTATTATCATTATTATTATTATTATTGTTATTATCATTATTATTGTTATTATTATTATCATCATTATTCCATCTGCATTAGAAGTTAATAGATGTTTTATTATTATTATATTATTATTATCATTATTATTATTATTATTAATATTATTATTATTATTATTATCATTATTATGATTATTATTATTATTATCATTATTATTATTATTGTATTATTATTATTATTAATATCATTATTATTAATATTATTAATATTATTAATATTATTAATATTATTATATTATTATTATTATTATTATTATTATTATTATTATTATTATCCATCTGCATTGAAGTTTATATATTATTACTACTACTACTACTACTACTACTACTACTACTACTACTACTACTACTACTACTACTAGCTAAGCTACAAGATATTATTATGGAAGATGCTTTATTGAACCTTTCCAGAAAAGTGTTGAGGTTGACACTCCAATTTACAATTATGGAGGAAATGGAGAAGGGACAGGTGTGAGTTTTGTTTGAACATTTGAAAGAAATCCTGTGTTATTTACATCTAAATAGCAAAGAATATTTATCAAAGTAATTATTAGATATATGCTATTTACTCTAATTTTTAAGAACTTGGTAGCATATATAAGAAAGTGTTCCTTCCGAAAATGAAATATGACTTCTTTCATAGATGTACGGTCCGTGGATTATGGAACCATTCTTGAATAGCGTCTATTTCATACCTGTTTTTTTTTTTTTTTTTTTTTTTTTTTTTTTTTTTTTTTTTTTTTTTAGATCAACATATTTATCATAACATACCTAAGTAGTCGACAAAGACTGGAAAAAACCCACAATATATGTAAGAATAATCATTATAGAACACTACAATAGACATTTTATATAAAGACCTTGAATATAATACTTGATTAGCATCTGGTCAAGCTGAAAATACTGAAGTAACATTTACGAAAATGAAACTAGTCCCTATTTCTAAGGTCTGCTATTATCCAGTAACCTTTCCATTCCTGACGGAGAAATATTGGAAAGTGAAAGAAAACTTTTACTGTAATGTATTTGTCAGTCTCGTTACCTCCCTGCTTGTAAATGTATGTACACTTTCGCATACATGTACCAAGATACATACAGGCTGTGAATATTATATGGGAAACATTCTTGTGCAGACTTATCGTGATTCCTTAATTTTTCCCAAAAACGTTTTACGGTTTTTTTTCCTAAATTAGTGGGTGTGATTGATCTTAGACTCGTCTATTGTTTGCAGATTAGGATTAGATAGACAATAGAAAGTATTATTACTGTAGAAATTGTAAATAAGAAGAAATTGTAATTAGAATAAGGATAAATACAATTCCATTCGATTTTGTTAGGGTTTTCCCTAATCACGATTGTATCATCATATTTAATATTCTGTTAATTAACGTTATATTTTTTTATTACTTTCTCCAGATAATGAAAGTAATATAGAACCACTAAGAAATAATCTGGTTGTTCAGCACAAATTGAAAACGAACATTGTATTACTATAACTACTATCGCTATTATTATTATTATTATTATTATTATTATTATTATTATTATTATTATTATTATTATTATTGCCTCTGCCAACGAAGTTGGAAGGAAGTTATGTTTTGCCCCCTGTGTGTGTGTGTGTGTTTGTGAACAGCTTCCTGGCCACAAGTTTAATCGTTGAGCAATGGAACTTGCCGGGATTAGCTGTTATGTAAAAGCTGGAAATAATTAAATTTTGGATGGTCAAGGTCACGGTCAAGCAAAATGGCCAATCCACGCAATCAGCCATAAGTCAGGACATCGTTGTCACAGAGACTTCAAACTTGGTTCATATCTTAGTTGCTGAAAATCCATACCAATTGATACATGATAAGGTCAAAAGGTCAAGGTCGGGACACAAGATACCGCGTCGGAGGTCTGCGTTCTACAGAGTGCCCCTCTAGTTACAGACATCTTACGCATTACTATTGTTCTCCGTTGCTTCCCAACGCTTATTAAGTATTCTTTGAGAATCAGCTTTCTTTATGGATCTCAGGAATTCCTTATAAATCAGTAAAATTCCCAATTCATTACATAACATTACGGGCCAATTGTATTCCTTTCGCTTTGAGTCTTATTCATAAAATAATATTCACTACGGTATCGTTTCACTATATTTAGAATGATAGATTATCCAATATTCAAACTGTCTTGCTATTCAATATTACCATTATTTATTATTCATTTCTATTTATTTGACTTATGATAAATAGTTGTTTAAAAACTGGAAGACTAACCGTTTATAAAGAAGGAACAGTTTCATTTTGAAGGTTTAAAGGTCACTCATGAATGGCAGAGGTAAGGGACTGTAATATTGCCCTAGCAAGCAGAACAATGCCCTAGAGTCTGACTATATATACATATGATCAGTGTGCAAGCCTCCTTTCCGCCCCAGCTACGACCAGGGAGGGCCAGGCATTGTCTGCTGATGAATTAGCAGGTAGACCTATAGTCTCCCCTTAAACTCCCAATCATTAGCTCCTAAGGATGATAAGGTTGCAGTGCACAAAGGAACTAACAAGTCTGAGTGCGACTCGAAACTCGTTTGGCGATGACCAGGCAAGGGCGTTACCAATAGGCCACCACAACCATTACCAGAGAGAGAGAGAGAGAGAGAGAGAGAAAGAGATTTCACTTGCAGTTTAAGAAGCAAATGAATAAAATGCCCCATGTAAGTATGAAAATACGGAACTAATTTTGAGGGAGATTTTGCATCACAGCCACATTCAAAACAATGAGACGCGTAATGGACAATAGTCCTCTTAGAAACACCTCCAAATCTACATTGAAAGATTATATTTTATTAAATATTTTTAATCCTTTTGGCTTCAAGTTTCAAATCTATTTAATTGTCAACACAAATATAATATATTTGTCTCAAAATTTACAACGTTTCCCATTACTCTCCATCGAAAAACCTTTTAGGGAATTCTAGCGCACTGATGGAAATTTCTCCAGAGGGAATTTTTTTTTTCTTTTTTTTTTTTGAGTTTTCATATAATATCATTGATTTGTATTCATTTTAAGCTGTGACCAGTTTGAAAATTGGCTTTGCATTATACTGTATATTTAAATCAGTAAAATCATAACCAATTTGTTGCATTTCAATATTCTGCATAAAATTCTACTGGAAGGCTATCTAAACCTGGGGTGCTGTTTTTTTCCAAGACTCTAGAGCATTAGAAATGTCAATCTTTTGATACCCTTGACAGTGAGGCATTTTATGAGTGAATGCCCCACTTATAGCACAGAAAGAAATAGGTATCTGTTTGATGCTCGAGGTGAGGATAGCAGGTTCATCCTTACCAAGATTCTTAGACATGATGTTTCGTTCAATACTAGCGGCAATTTTTAGATTCATTTCAGAAGCAGGTCTTGTGAAAGTTATTCAACTTTTGTGATGACATCTTTGCTTTGATGGGTTTAATTGAATATTTTTATATTCTTTATTTATAATAAAGGATATCAGCGTCAATGACCTTCGGTGTTAGGATGCCAGAAACCTTCAAATCAATCAATCAATTGTGAGTAAACCTTTATAAAGTTCAGCGTAGAAGTGATTTACTGATTCCTGTAAGGCATTTTCGGACTTCATTTTCCTAACAATTTTGTACTTTATACATGTTAATATCTTTTTAGATTGCACTAATTTTTTTCAGTAATGTGCTTAGATATTTATGTTCCATTCTGCAGGTCTTTCTTTCTTGCTTGAATTTCAGCTGATCCAACAATTTCATCTTTAACAATTTTTATCCTTTTTGTTACTTATCTCAATCTATTTTGGATTGCTAGTTTGATATGAAATCTCGCATAGTGCCGTAGCCTATATTCTCCCTTATATAACAAAAAGCAAGTCTCTCTCTCTCGGTAGTGTTCAGTCATTAGTCAAAACGGAAAAGTCTTAATGAAGTGATTATCTCATTAGAGTTAGACTTTCTAAAAATTCTCTCTCTCTCTCTCTCTCTCTCTCTCTCTCTCTCTCTCTCTCTCTCTCTCTCTCTCTCTCTCTCTGTATATATATTTACACACACACACACATACATATATATATATATATATATATATATATATATATATATATATATATATATATATATATATATATAGTGTGCAAGCATCCATGCCCCGTGCAAGCAGCATGAAGAGATCAATAAGACGAAAAAGAAATGAGATCAGTGCCTTGAGAATTTAATCATTCCAAATCGATACAAAGTGTATGAGCCTGTCGGTGGAGAGAAGAAAAATTTCTGTTAGCTGATAGTGGACCTGGACGAGGAAGGATTTTCATCTTTGGCAGAGAGCCTTGGTTGCAATATCTTGTAACTACCAGTTGGTATATCGACGGTACTTTTAATATAGTACCAAAATTGTTTCATCAAGTATTTGTCATTCTAGCTAAAAAGCATGGTGGAGGACATCCTATTTGTTATGCACTATTGCCAAATAAAGAGTATGCTACATATGTGAGAATGTTTGAAATGCTTATGTCTTTAGTGCCCAACTTAGCTCCCCATTATGTTCATTGCGATTTTGAGCAAGCAGTGATCAATGCAGTGAGAAAATGTTTACCAGAAGCTACAATCAAAGGATGCTTCTTTCATCTAGTGCAGAGCATGCAAAGACATATAGCTTCAAGTGGACTTCGACGGCGATACAATACCGATCCTGAATTTGCAACATATGCAAAAATGATAACTGCTCTGGCCTTTGTACCGCAGGCTGACCTTGATTCTCATATTGATGCCTTAGCCAATGAGTTACCTTCCGACCTTGAACCAGTACTAACTTGGTTTGAATGTAAATTCTAAACAAAGTTAAAAAAGGTAGAGATATGTATATTGATCATCTTATCGCAGAAAATGATCCTTCCCATAAGTTAAAAAAATACCAAGATCTGGACAAACGAATTAAGAAAATTGTTTACAAATATGATGCCGAAAGAAGTTGTATTGAATATTTACGGGGTTTGTCCCATAATTTTAAAATGTGAATAAATACTTTTAACATTTGTTCAAATGTTGTAACCTTTATTACCAGAGGTTTCGCCTATAATTTTCAAATGTAATTACTAAATAAATATGCATTTTCTTAAAGAAAAGTTTTATTTTTTATCGCTAACTTGTTGTTTTCATAATAACATAATTTGGTGGTGAATTGTCAGTTGTGGCGAATTGTCATCATCGGCAAATCGTTGGCGGCTAATTGTTGGAGGCAAATTGTTGGCGGCTAATCGTTGGCAGCTAAATGTACTATTTCCATATATATATATATATATATATATATATATATATATATATATATATATATATATATATATATCTACTATATATACATGCGAATACTGTATATCTGTGCCCGTGCAAATGTATGTGTGTGAAAGCGTAAATGCTTGTGCTGCTTCAATTGCTTTAATATACAGGAGGGTATATGACTAAGATTTGTACGGGAATATTAGCGATGAATATCATAATCTTTATTTCGTCAGTAAATCTAGACTTATTAACTTGTATCAATCTTATGAATAATCAAAACGGTCAGAATTGTGCCAAAATATATGACTTCTCGGAGTAAAAAATGGAATTGTCTTTTGCTAATTGCATATTAGTTCGAAATTAAATGGTACTCCTGTTAAGTGAAGGTACATTTATGTATGAAGCATTTTAGATTTACTCGAATATATCTGTAAGAAATGTTTCTCAGTGATACATAACAGTAATGAAAATCTATGAATTGATAATTAATATTCTAAGATAAAAATAAAAGTTAAATGTTTAAAAATGGGATTTTATTCATTAGTGAAAAACTTGAAAAATTACTGTATATACAGAAAAGATCTGGATAAAGTCTGGAGTAAATAGATATCAAGGAATTATGTTACTCTTAAATTTCTCCAGCAGCTGTTTCACAAGGTAATTACTGGTAATTAATGAGTTGGCTGTACAGTAATAATTCTGATGTTGGTTTATTTACTAAGCGCTATTAAATAATGATATTAATTTTCCCTTTCCTCAAAAAAAAAAAAAAATATATACATAACAATATGCATAGATATATGTATTTATGTATGTAAATAGATTACCCTGGCGTCATGGTTTTTTGGTTAAATAGGGGAAATTTAAAAATATTTCCACGAGGTCTGGTAAAAGAAAATGCTGCATGTTGTTATTAAAATGATTTATGCACCAAAAACTAACCAATGCTTCCTGGAATCCTAATCAAATGAGATACATGAATTGCGAATTACACATACTGTTAATTAATATAATTTTTCGACATATCTATCCAAGGCTTTGGAAAGGATAGCTGAATAGATTTTAGGTCATATGGCTGGAAGGTCATTAAGAACGTGAGGAAAACTCCTTTTACCAAAGACTATTCCAGTGCTTCAAATGAGAGAGAGAGAGAGAGAGAGAGGAGAGAGAGAGAGAGAGAGAGAGCGAGAGAGAGAGAGAGAGAGAGAGAGAGAGAGAGAGAGAGAGAGCTAAACGATGTTAGACAGCATAATTAAGGAGAGAAAGTGGGAACGAATGTAGAGAGATACGTACATTGCAAGTGGTGTACTTAGAACACTACCAACTGTAGATAATATTTTAAATTCATATAAAAATATTTAGAATAAATCATTTTTTCACATATACTGGAGGAATATACACGGTCCAACTCTAAACCAGAAAAAAGGCAAATTATGATAAAACGGATCCTACTTTGAACCCCAAAAAGAGGCAAAATGTAATCAAACCAACTTATGGAACATATTGCTTCGTAATATAATTGTTTAAATTTTAATTTATATATGAGTATATATATATATATATATATATATATATATATATATATATATATATATATGTATATATATACATATATATATATATATATATATATGTATATATATATATATATATATATATATATATATATATATATATATATATATATATATATATATATGTATGTATATTTGAAAGTGGTTTCCAATGAATCAATTCTTATATCCTGTGTTTGATAAGTGGACATAAAACTGAAAATTTCTTTCAGGCAATGGTATGTAAACAATTCAATAATATAGTTTCAGATGGCTATAAACATTACTGAAATATCACAGTGTTCATAGATTGTAATATATTTGAGAAATAGGAATTCAGATATAAAAGGTATGCAGTTTCACGACTCTTTGTACCTAAGAAGTCGTCCACACTTGCGTGAAATTGTAATTAGCATCCAATAAAAGTTGACAAGTTTGGTGTTCGATCAAGAAAAAAAGGCGTCAACACGGAAACCAACGTCCAATAGATGACGCTGGTAACTTACGGCCATTCGGACTCGGTATTTATTTCCATTGCCATTCGTTCTCGTGCCATTTCTCTTGCCGTACTTCTTGCCTAGTCTGGCAGTCGTACATTGAGCGATGTAATGCGACAATTGCAAAAGTTAGTGTCTCGTTGCAATGACATTATAGGGCCACGTATATTCACCGCGACTAAAGACGAACTCTTGGAGAATCTCCGAAACACGATTGGTACAGGGACGCCGGTGTTCAAAAGGAACAGGAGAAAGAGAACGCCACAATAAAAGCAGAAGGAAAGACACGAATGAATACCGAGAGGAAGCAGTGCAGAGAGGAAAATATTATTTTGTGAATAGTCGAGAAGAAAGGCCGAAGAAATTGGATTGTGTTATCCGCCGTTTCGAAATGGATTGGGCGAGGGGAGGCGGGGGGGGGGGGGGGGGAGGGGAAGTGGATTCAGAAAACCATTGGAGGAATGCATTTTTGCAGATTTAGATTAGAGTGAACGAGGGAAAGGATAACTGGCAAAACGAGGAAAATAAATCTTATATTGATGAACGCCTAATAACTCCTCCAGTAAATATTGTATGATACAAGAATATGCATTAGTTCAAAACTGATTATAAAAAAAATATTTTATTAAAAATAATTATTAAAAAACGATATAGCCCTATTAAGAATACATAACATTCTCCATTTAGTATTTGAAGGACAGTATAAACATGACGCAATTAATATCAAAATTTCTTTCATAACTTTTTATAGATATTTCAGTGATTTTAAGAGTTAATGAATGATTATTTACATTACTTCATTTAGAGGTATGTAGGTGAATATCTCAGAAAGTTAAAATATGTTTAGATCATAATTCCTGATAGAATAAAGGCCAAAGTATATTCCAACGTATTTTCCTCTAATCTTACGGTCAATGCATATTTCATATCAACATTTTTAAATATCTGTTAACCTTCAGTAATTAATGAAATAAGTATATTACCAAGATTTAATGATAAAAAATAGGCTAAACTATAACTATTTTTCTACTCTATTTCATATAACTTATTAACGTCACATCTCTGTAAGAAATATGTTTATTCAATCTTAACATTTTATTACGCACCTCCATGTAAAATTATGAGTATAGCATTTCTATCTATTTATGAACTGTTTGTTCTTTTACATATTTCTGAAATAACTGGAGTATAATGTTATCAACGATTTTATGTTATTAAAAACTTTTGGTGAAAAACAACAGATGTTTTCAAATGGCAGATGGTTTCTTGAATAGTTGATTCTTTAATATAGATACCCAGTTTTTAGTCATTATTTCCTCTTCCCATATCCTTTTAGGCATCCACCCCCCTCCCCCTTCCCCCTGTAGCTAAAATATTCACAATTTCAATTTGCAACTGCTGGACCTGGTGGTTTACCATTTTTCATTTTACTCAATACTCACTTCGCTTCCGTATTCCGTATCGCAATGACTGGCCCCTCCATCCTTTGTGCTTCTCCAATCTCTTCTCTCATTTTCAGTATTCAATGGTTGTTTCAAAATATTCTCTCCATTTCCTCTTAATGTCTTCCTCTCTATGCAATATATATTTATCACTATCCTTGACAATTCCGAGTTTTACAAAATCCTGTCATTGCCCTGTCCTCAAGTTTGAGATCTTGAAGATATCCTTTTCTCCTTCCCTTCTTCTTAACCTTTCATTCATTCGCTCTACCGCTCTTCCAATATCTATATTTGCTTTCCTCGTTGAATCCCTTCCCTCTTCTCTACAGCATCCCCTTACATCTTCTGAATGCCTTACTTTCCAGTCCTTTTATGTCTTTCATTTTCTTTTAACTGACTCTTACATTTTTTTATCCCATCAAAATTGTCCTCCTTACGACGGCATTTTCACTGTTTTTTTCCCTATTAGTTCTTTTGTTTCTTCTAAACATATTTCTTTCATATCAGCCAAAATATTTACCCTCTGTTGTCCTTTCAAATCTCCAAGTTCAACCTTTCCAGTCTCTCTCTCACAATCCTCCAAAAAATCCTTCTCCTTTTCGCCTTTAAGATTCAAAACCTTAATTGTAGGTCTTTTTTTCTCTTCTTAGCTTTCTAATTCGCATTTTAAAATTCAACACTACCAGTCTATGTTCTTTAACATAAGATTCCACCAAAATCATACAATACACTCACATCAAAAAGGTCTAAAAGTATGAAATAAAGATTTTCGTTTTCTATTTCTTAAATTAATGAAAAAACAACTGTGCTACACTGAGAAATATATTCATAAATTTCATTAACTGCAGTGATTTATCAACTCACACATTATACTGTAATTTGGAAGATTTATTGTTCGACCACGAGTGAAAATGAAATATATTTCTTGAGTTGTTTTGTTATTTTACTTCCAAAAATAGATTCAACTTGGGAACAGCATTCAAGATATTAAGGTAAATAAATTTTCTGTCATAAATAATAGCTTTTGCTTCATAATAGATGTTCATTCATTTCTCATTCTCAACACCCATTGTGAAGGAGAAAATTCAAGTGCTTTTTCCAGGTATGAAAATAATCAATCATTGTAGCATAAATGATTATTTGGCGTAGAAGCTAAAATTCATGAAATATACTCAATCTGTAGATTTAAATGAACTCTCTCTCTCTCTCTCTCTCTCTCTCTCTCTCTCTCTCTCTCTCTCTCTCTCTCTCTCTCTCTCTCTCTCTCATTGTATATATATATATATATATATATATATATATATATATATATATATATATATATATATACAGTATATATATATAGATATATATATATATATATATATATATATATATATATATATATATATATATATATAATATCCATGAAATGGAATATTCAAATAAGGACGCTAGGATTTTGGCAGTTCTGCGTATGGCTAAGAATGTCTCTTCCCCCATAGAATTATTTCAGTGGAATGGAGATAGCTTAATGCAGCATATGTACCCATCACTATATCTGCCTCCCCTTTCACATATGAAGAGGACCTCTGTCACTTCCATGCCTCCTGTCTCCCGCTGGATATATAGACCTAATCCTTCTATGCCTTGTCGATCTTGTCATTGTTTATGTACCTCGTAAGCAAAAAAGTGAGGAGAAGTGAAGGATACATCTATATAATCTAGAGATTCGTCTTTGTTTTCTAGTGTTTATGTTGAATGTCAATTTCTGTCTTAGAGGATATATTAGCTTCTCTAGGAATTGGCGTATTTATAAAAGGAAAAGTTGTAATATGTTGCAGCTCTCAAGATTTTGGACTTGCAGTATTTTCTTTTTTCATATTACATATTTATGTTTTCAGGTTGAAACATATAATGATTTTCAAGTAATTAAGCAAGTTACAACATGCAGCCATATGTATTTCAGCATAATTCTATAAAGGTTTCATCTACAGAATATTTGTTTTAATGTTATTATATTTCTTTCTTTTACTTTTTTAAAAATAAAATTTTCCTAGTTTTTAACATTGAACCAAAATAAACGCTCATGCATCAATACCGAAAACAAACTTTTCATGAAAATATCGCGACTTCTCAGGCACCAGCGTTGAATGTTTGCGTGTATGTATATGCATGCAAGGTTTTCAAATACTAAATCAGGGTGTATGTAGTATAGGGAGATAGTGTACGTGCCTATGTGGAAAGCGGTCGGAAGACATATCTAGTTTATAGGGTGATTGTTTTTATTTTGATGACCTTTTTTTTTTTTTTTTTTTTTTTGATCTTTCGAAATGAAGATAACGGGACTACGTATGTGATTGGATTCCGGCCAGCCTCCGATTGCATGAATTGGATGCTAAGAATACATATGTATCCCCTTTCATTTCACTTTTCTTTTCAAATATAATGCGATTGTTTTATATTAATGATAAGTTCATAGAATATTTCTTTATTGCCGTGTAAGGTTTGTGGTGGCTGATGTAGTAACGTCCCTGACTGATGAACGCCAGACTGGGGTTCGAGTCCCGCTCAAACTCGTTAGTTTCTTTGGTCGCTGCAACGTCACTATCCTTGTGATCTAAGGATGGGGGTTTTGAGTGAGCTTATATGCATAGGAATTTGTCCGTTTGGAGAATTACATTCATTTTGTGAAGCTCTTGGAAGTCTCCGATACTTTATGGATTTAGTTTTGGTCTTAAAGATGTCTGAGGATAATTTGAACCCCTGTTCTTAGGAGCTATTTTAGGATGTAATTTTTATGAAAATTCATTTAGATTTAAATTCTGTTTAGGTAAAGAATAGGGGTTTGGAAATGAGTGACCGTTTATTCTCTTGTGATAGCGGAGATGGTGTAATAGACAGGAGCACTCAAATATTACAGTAGGCCCCCACCATACAACATTAATCCATTTCGGAGTTGGTATCGTATGGTGAAAATGTCGTATGGCGGGCAATAGAATAGTTAAGGTGTGAAAAACCCCTGGTAAAAACATTGAAAATTAGAATGTAACAAAATACAATACAGTAGTATAGTAAGCACTGTACTACAGTATACTTATATATAATATACATGTACAGTACTGTATAGTATATAATTAAATAACATTAGAGAACAATTTCCCTATAAGAGAAAATTATTGCTGTATATCAAAAGCTGTACATAATACATCAGCAGATTCCAATAATTTTTCTTTGTTTTCCCTATTTATAATCATGAGTACTTTTCGGTGGGGAGGAAACATATTCTTGGAATTTCTCGTTCTGGCGAGTATTAAAAAATATTAGGTATATGCTGATGACGGAAAAATTGGTAGCAATTATGATTATAACATAAAAAAAACAAGTAATATCAACGGCTTATTTTCTAGATAAAAGCAGTTTGTGATTTTACGGTTTAGTAGCTAAGCCAAATTATATAAAATGATATGAGTCACCTCATTCTAATATGTTATGGGATACAAAATTAATTCCCCATCCATATCCGGATTGGCGTCTTGGGTTGGGCGTAAACTCTTCCTTTAGCAATTATGGAGAATTAGTTTGGTATCCGAAAGCCAATTTTAAATCGTTTAATTGTTTAATCTTATAAATAGTAAACTGTGTAACTGTAATCAGTTCGAATGAAAGGGCTGTCGTTATTGCTAATATCTAACGATTATCTTTAGTTTCATCCGGCTCTTTTATCTTTTATTTCTTATCCTATATTGTTCTTTTTCTTTGTAGTTTTCATATAGCAGCTGTAGAAACATGACATGGGGCTTTTAGAATATTAAACGCAATATGTATATACAATTGAACTGTATATAATTGTATGCAATCATGGCATTACGTTCAGTTAAATTTAACGCATTTCAACACAATCATTAGCTTCTTGAAACCAAATTACTGCAATGATCTTCCTTTTCGACTTTAACGAGGCAACCAAGAGTGGTTTTTATGACTCACGATGAAATTGGAGTTTTCAAGTTAATGTTAATGAGAAAAACTCACTGTTGTTGAAGAAATGGAGAAGTTTTCTGTAATCCACATTTGAAATTTAGAAATGTCAGGGTTGCATTTCTCCTCATTACTTTCGGAAAATAGCCTGTTTTGAAAATTGTACAGAATATACATTTACTCTAGAAAGAATAGATTTTAAATATGTACTTTAAACTATTTTTATTTCCACTCCTCCAATACAAATGCTCATTCTCACAGCCCTGATTCCTAACATGGATACCAAGTTATACATCTAGTCAGAGTATCAATTTATCTGTTCATCTGTACTTCTTTCTTTCATATCATTGCAACTGCTCAACCCTAAAATGAACTTTATAAATGACTGATACCTAACGAATGTTTTTTTTTGAAAACAGATAGTGAATAAAGAAAAGGAATAATAAAATTTAGAATTTAGTTCATAAAGAAACAAATAACGTGGAATATTGCAAAATATTAATCCAAAAATTAAAAAAGGGCAAAACATATGTAAAATACTTTGGAGTTTGATTATTTGCAAAGTAGTTAAAACATTCCGCGTATATGAATAATGTAACATATTTACCAGGCATATGTAAAAAGCATATTTAAATACGATTACAGTTATTTTGCATATATGCATGAATCTCTGATGTAGTCATGTGAAAAAAATAGAAATAGCTTTTGTGCGAACTTTCTCTGGGAACTTGATTTCAATAAATGTTTTATATTAAACACTGGGAACATTTTTACTTCGAGAATTTGTGAAAACGTTTGCTATAAATGCAGAGAATTTCTGAACTCTCTCAGGGCATCATAGGCTTTTAGTAAAGAGTTTAGGAATCCTATACATGTTATGTCCTCTTTTAAAATCAAACAACTTGTGTTGTTGAAAGGGGATCAAACCATTTCAGTTTTATTCTTATTCGACTCTTTCCGTGACTAATAGTATTTCTTGTTGTAATAGAGAAAGATATTTATTCTATGTAAACATTGAATAAATATTATTTAGTCATTATGGTTTGTAAAACGCAAATGCAATTCCATATGTTATCCTTCCCACGAGGAGTGAATTTTTTGTTGTTAAATCTCTCTCTCTCTCTCTCTCTCTCTCTCTCTCTCTCTCTCTCTCTCTCTATATATATATATAAATTTATATATATATAAATATATAATTATATATATATATATATATATATATGCTATACACACACAAAATATTATAACTTTAGACTTCATTGGTTTTAGTCTTAAACATATACATCGATACAGTATATATATATATATATATATATGTGTGTGTGTGTGTGTGTATATATATATACATATATATGTATATATATATATACACATAAATACACAATATCATGAGTGAAGACTTCATTGATTTTAGGCTTAAACATAGTATATCAATAATCATGATCCGTTCAGGTTAGTGATCAGTGTGATTAAATAGGTTCAACTCTGTCTATTTATCTATGCACGAACTTTGTGATTTTCTTATAAAAGAATGACGTTCTTAGTAAGCAAGATATTTTTTTTTCAGATTTGAACAACAACTCAGAGTAAATTTCTATCTTATTTTTACAGGTTGAGGCTTATGATGGTGATGCCTAATAAGGTAAGCATTAAGTTTTTTTTTTTTTTTATTACCAATTATCGTTTAAAACAGCATCATTTTCCCCCTCACTTTTGTAGCAACGAATTGACTTAGATAAAGTTTTGTGTCGAATAGCAATGTTCTTAAGCTGGATTCTATTCATTTCCCATTTAGACAAGCCTGTGAAACTCTTATATGTGTATTATAAATCATCTAGGAAGAAATTCTAGGTTCAAACATTGATGAATGAATAAACACCAACTAACTGGATTAATAGCTAGCAAGTTTCGTGAAATAAAATAAATAGTTTTTAGCTAAACCTAAGATATAGAAAAATTTTTTCATTGAATAATCATTTACTAGTTAGGTAACTAAGATATCAAGTTATGAAAATTTATGAAATCAAACGAAAAATAACGTTTGACAAATAAAATAAATTGGAGGAAACATAAAAATACCAAATTGTACCATAATTTTGAAAATGGTCACCGTCATTTGACGGCTCAAACACACGAGAGTGACAGAGTTCATCATTTGGAATATCATTTATAGATTTCATAGGGAACTGATGCATGGCAAGAGGCAATTTAGAGCCGGGTGGATTTTTTGGGGTCCGCTTCATAAATACATTCGTCACCGAAACTGACTGGGTGATTTTAATCGAGTTTTTTTTTTTTTTTTTTTTTTTTGCCGGCAAATGAGCATTTGTATTTCAATCTATTATCAAGTGGTAACTTGAGATGTGGTTTTGAATACACATAAAGCGTTTGACATGTCACAAAAACAGTTCCAATTCGCTGGTCTTATCCGAAGATAATCGATATGACGTACATTTGTAGGCGCATATATATATATATATATATGATATTTATTTATATATACATACATATATTACATATATATGTATATATATATATATATATATGTGTGTGTGTATGTGTGTGTGTGTGTGTGTGTAGAGCTGCTACCATCTCCCCTGACAAAGTGAAAATCTCAAAAGAAACGAATGGCAAAATTATCCTATCCATTTAAGGTATATAAATATATATATATATATATATATATATATTATATATATATATATAAATATATATATATATATATAAATATATATATATATATATATATATACATGCACACTTATAGACATACACATATTGATATGAATGTATATATGATATATATTTATGCAGTGTATATATATATATATATATATATATGTAGACTTGTGTAGGTATAAAACTTGAGACTTCAGAAAATAGCCAAAGTACTATATTCAATTATTTCACAATAACACCAATTTTTATGACCTCCAGGTATATTTACATTCCATTTGGTTTCCCTCAGGTTCTGTTATTATAATTATTATTATTATTAGCTAAGCTACAACCTTAGTTGGAAAAGGGGGATGCTAAAAGCCTCAATGATCCAACAGGAAAAAATAGCCCAGTGAGGAAAGAAAATAAGGCAATAAATAAGTTACATGAGAAGTAATAAACAATTAAAATTAGATGTAATAAGAACAATAACAACATTAAAACAGACCTTTTATATATAAACTCTAAAAAAGAGACTTGGGTCAGCTTGTTCTACATAAAGAAACAAACCTAATACTTATGGAACAGACAGAAATGGGAAATTGAATTAATCGTCAATTTCAATGACTGGAAAATCAAAAACATATAAACGATTTCATCAAGATTATTTTTAAAACTAAAGCAGAAGAATAGTTTTTGCTCAATCATGATTTCACAAATCTTTAAAATAAGATAAAAAAATCTATGCGAATCATTACTCGTATCAAATAAACTAAGGAAAAATAGGGTATTTTCACCTGACTTTTTTCATCAAAATATAGAAATGATTTCAAAGGATTTTATCAGTTTGTGCGACCTAAATGATATCAATATTTTGAGCTGTAAAATAGAGTAAATATTTTGTGGGTCAGAATAAAACGCGATACTTTTTTTCGTTTTGTAACTTCAATGTAGAACGTTTTTTTCTCTTTTTTATCTCAATATATGTGATTATTCAGTTCAAAAGAATTTGAAAAAATAATCGGAAGAAATTAGAGAAAAAAATATGTTAGGTTTAGTAAGAGTTAGTCGATGACAGCTTTATTTGAGGACAATAGTTTTTCAATATCCGATCGTTTCATGTTTTTATTCTAGTAATGTGTCAATGGCCCTAACAGTTCTATAAAGAAATTATTTAACATAATTTAATAGGGAAAGTTTTCTATTGATTTTTTGTGGGATTCAATGCAAATAGAAATATCTGTGAAGCAATGAATGTGGATTTGCAATTAATGCTGAATATTATATTCATAACGATGATATTCAGGAAATTTCTCTATTTTTTAGATCGTTTTGCAACGTAAAGTAAAATTTTATATATTTTTTTGAGCAGCTGATTTATGTACAGTTGCTAGAATATTTTATTTTCCTTTATCATAAATATCTAATTTTTCAAGTCTTACTTTAACATTTCTTTCTAAATCTCAATGTGCATGTCAGAACTACTTCGATATCCAAGTAAATCGTGTAATCTCACTTATTAAAAGAATAATTTGATATAATTACTGGAACTAATTTATGGTCACGTTGTTGTCATACACACGCAGACTTTTATAAAAAGCTTTATTTTTCAGTTGGTGAACAACTTGAAATGTTCATGTAGCCATGTAAATGAAAATTTCATACCTGAGTTAAATTACAGTGTATGGCTAATAGTAAGGATGTAATTTATTTTTCGGATGGTTGCTTGGAAACTTTTTTGTAGAAGAAAACCTAGATTGCGTTATTAAAACACAAGTGTGTTATATATATATATATATATATACATACATATATATATATATATATATATGTATATATATATATATATATATATATATACATACATATATATGTGTGTATGTATATATGTGTGTTTGTGTGTATTAGTGTGTGTGTTTATATATAATAGAAATATATTCTTTTGTTTATTGATGTATAATCTGCCGTTTCAAGCTAAATAACGTACATAAAACCTCCACATATCAAAGCTGTTATAAATTATATGGATGATAATCATACAATTCTTTATATAATTTAGATTAGTAAAATAAATATCTGTTACTTGTATCCCTTTTCTTTTGTGAAACGTTTAACGAATTTCCTCAAAATGATTGAATCTGTGCCCCCCCCCCAAAAAAAAAATCAATACACCATGTGTCATGACAATAGATGCAAGTCTATGCCATAAAAATCACCCGTTTTTAATTTTGATCTTTAATAATAACTTGTGGAATATTGACACCCGAAATTTATAGCTGTACTCTAATTATGTCATAGTTATTTTTTATCTAGGAGCGTTATTGGAATAGCAGATCTCTCTCTCTCTCTCTCTCTCTCTCTCTCTCTCTCTCTCTCTCTCTTTCTTTCTCTCTCTCTCTCTCTCTCTCTCTCTCTCTCTCTCTGTCATGTTTTCACAAACCCTCAAATTTCTAACCTCTTCTCTCCCTTCCCTCCGTATCCTTCATAGCCTATTTCAATGTGTCCACCAGATAATCAAGGAAAGTTTTCTCTACTCTTTTTCTATGTGGCTCATTTCGATGATTAAACGCGTATTTCTCTTTGTTTGTGTGTTAGAGAGAGTGAGAGTGAGAGCGAGAGAGGGTGAGAGTGAGAAAGGGGGTATCGTAAAAAAGCCATAACAGATTCTACCTTAGGCTTTTCTTGGAATTCCCTTGCAAAAGCTGTTATCTGAAATTGCCCCAGGTTAAACATGGAAACCTTATGGTTGATGCTTAAGGGAAAAATTGAACGAAGGAACGATTTTATGTTGAGAGATGTATTGTCTTTTCTCTTTAAAGATATATAAGAGATTTTTCTTCAGGTAGACACTAACTAAAACATTATATATTTTAAAGAAAAAATATTGTTACTCCTATCATAATGCAGTAAATTAGCTATCCAAATATATTTTCTCATATCTATGGTAAAACGACAACTCATTTAATATATCCAATTTGCGTTAGTTTGGATTCCAATATTTATTATCAAATCAGCTTTTTCTTACATTTTCCATTTCTTCTGACGTAAATACATTAATAACTATATCTGAAAATAACATAGAGAACAGCTTATCATTAATCTTTTTTCCTCGAAAATTTCGACACCAGAATAATCCATCAAGGTCGAATATAGAAAAAAAAAATACTATGGAAATTGAAATGTCAACACGCGTGGCATTCTGTGATTTAGATAACATGAACAAAGGAACTGCAATAAACGCTGTTTCAGAACTAATATAAATTAATGAATGGTAAAATTAGATCAAATTTTCCTTATTCGCTGTTTTTTTTTTTTTTCAAATGGCAGTGAACGGTTTTAACTAATTCCATTTATTTCCATTAAAACAAACGCAGAGAAAGACAACATATGTTTTGGAGATTTTTTCAGTTGATGCAAACACTCGAAAATTGTTTACTTTTAAAGTTTCAGTTTTTTAATCCAAGCTATCGATGCATTATTCGAATGACTATTTACAGGAAAAGTAAATTACAGAATTTTCTCGTTTTGTGATGATGTTATTAAATATTACGTTGTAGTTATACAATGTTATAAGATAAAGATACGTAATATAGCTAAAAGATATATATATATATATATATATACACACACATATATATATATATATATAGTATATATATATATATATATATATGTGTGTGTGTGTGTGTGTGTGTGTGTGTGTTTTATACTACTGAAAATTTAACAGCAAAAATTGTTATAAGTTAGGATATTTTTGATAATGTCTATCCAAGAATTATCTCTGCCTCTTGCCTATAAAATAGAACAAATGTGGGTTTGTTGATTACATTTGTATGCAAAGCCGTAGTAAATTACATAAATGGTCCACGAAAAAGTAATATCATGAAACTTTGAATTAAAAAAAATAGTTGGTAGACAATTGCAAAAACCATCCTATTGAAAAGTATAATAAGCGATCAACATCCTACTGACCAAATAATCCCCTGTTCGTTGACCAACTAATGTGGTTCGAAACAAAACTACTCACCAGTTCGAATGCTTAATTAACCCTATATTCAGAGAATCAGTCATACACCTGTTTAAGAAAATCAAGTTATAATCATTCCTGAAAATTATTTCAAAATAACCAAATACATTCCAGAAAAAAATTGGTTAACTGATCCTGCTTATCAGTCTGTCACTGGTCCAGAGTATAACTTGGTCAAAATAAATCATACAAATTATTGGACATCCCAAAAGTCAATTATCTGTTTATAAGGAAAGTCAAGGATCTAATCTGCAATATCAAGCGCTTGCTCAACTTTCGTCGCTAGGTCCTTTGTCTCACCCGATGTACAATATTCTTAGAAGGAGAGAGAGAGAGAGAGAGAGAGAGAGAGAGAGAGAGAGAGAGAGTGGGGAATAGGAATTCCTGGACAGTTACGTATATATAGTCTGTATATTTTCGGGAGATACATTTTAAGTCATAAATTGCTGCGAAGAGCGATATTCTTAGATTACATATTTCAAGCATAAGATTATAGAGTGTCATAGACATTATATATATATTATATATTTATGTATATATATATATATATATATATACATATATGTATATATATATGTGCATATATATATATATATATATATATATAAAACCTAAACTTAGTTTCTGACAAGAGCCATTTGCACCCTCCATATATTTTCTTCTCCCCAACAATACTGGAAATTCATCAGTCTCAGTTGTGCTTGCAGTTTAAAAATGCATGAGAGGAGGGAAAGGGGAATTCCTTTCAGTTTCTGCAGTGTACTACAAAGTAGGAAATGCAAAGTAAGTGACATGGATAAAATGCACTTCATCTCCAGCCAGAGGGGGATGCTGCTCTCCACTCGTCGTTTATCTTTCTGACATTTGAAGGGCAGGAATATTCCCTTCATACAGGACACGAGGAAATGTGTTACGCTTTTGCGCCTACGAAAGTGAGTGGGACACTTGCAGTTGCTATATATCAATAGGGTGACCCGAGGACTATACTTAAACTGTAATTCCCAGAATAGTTATCAGCTGCCAAATTTATATTTAGATTCGGGAAAAAGACTTCTGTAATGACGTAATGTTGGATAATAAGGGCAATACAAAATAGCACTTGAGTAATTTATAAGTGAGAAGCTATTTTGTTACCGTTCACAGTACATGGATGCTTTTCATTAGGTAAGATTAATATAGTTCATAGAAAAATGAAAAAAGATGTGGATTAGTTTTAATCAAATACTTGTTATTTTGTTTTTGGAATGAACTTTTAATTGAATTCGTTAATATGGCTTTACGTATCTTGACCAATTTCGATACTAAATCTGTTAAATATCCAGTTTTGTAAGTTTATTTATAACTGATTATGAATTCTTAATGTGCTCATTTCAATTATTTAATAAAATGGGGAATATTTCTTTATAATGAAGGATGTGCTTGAAGTCTAATGCTTAAGGATGTGTAAACCCAAAGAGCAAAGTATATTACATTTGATTTTATATAATGACTGCTGATTTTTATTGTTTTTCGCAAGTAAGGAAGATGTTTTTTGTACTTTTTGGACAATTTGTAATAATAACTCACTTATCTGAAGTTTTCGAAAGTCTTTTGGCAAAACTTATAAATCGTTATGCTGACGGCAATAATCTGTTCAATAGTTTGCAGTTTGGCTTTCGCAAAGGTTAGGGAGCATTTGATGACCTTACAATTTCCAATGCTGTACTAAAATCCCTTGATTGTTGTCAGGAATTTCGTATGATTGTTCTTGATTTTAGTGCTGCCTTTGGCCGTATTAATCACGAGGCGATCGTTTTCGAAATTAAACAGTTTAGAGTAGGTGAGTCTTTTCTTAACATAATTATTGAAATTTTGAATATTAGGTATTGAAGAGTAGCTGTCGATGGACACCACAGTGAGTGGTGTAATTTAATATCAGGTGGTCCTCAGGTTGATGTTGCTGGCCCATTACTTTTCATACTATTTATGCATGATATGTTGTTTGTCCTAGAAAAGAGGCTCTTTACATATGCAGATAATGTTAATCTCTTTGCAGCAATTCCATCTCCTGAGTGTAGATTTAGGGTTGCAGAGTCACTAAATAGAATTAATGCCTGGTGCAAGTGATGGGGCACGAAGTTTAACAGGAAGAAAACACTAAGTATAATAAATAGTTCGAGGATATTTAATTTAGTTCCTCTTTCTCCAGATCTTTTCTTTAATAATGTGTGTAACGTCTGTATATAATATCATTTAAAATTCGAGGTATGTTTCTTGGTTGCAACTTTACTTTTGAGAAAAGTTTTCGGTCATTGAAAAAGTTCTTTAAGATTTTTGATAATCAATCAGGTTTGAAGAAATATTTTAATTCTTCCTTTCTACCTTGTTTTGAGTACTATTCTTCTGTCTGATCTTCAACTAATGAATCTCATCCTAATTTGTTTGATAAAAATTTACGGTTTATTAAATTTCTTATTCCTGATCTTGATATTAATCTCCGGCATCGTCATTCTGATTTTCGCTGACTACATCATCTTGTACCTGGTAGGCTGCTAGGTATGCAGATAATTGTAACAGTCATACGTTATCCATCAATTACACACAGAGTTTCAGACATTACATTGCAGCTTTTTAATAGCTATTCTTATATTAAACAGGTTGACGTTCTCGCTTCATAGTTTATATATGACATCTGATTTATCGTTTTTACTTATCTTAAAATATTTGCTCTCTTCTATCAATTACGACTCATATGTAATTTATTTATTTATTTTCCTCACTGGGCTACTTTCCCTTTTGGAACCACGGGACTTGTACCAGCCGGCTTTTCCAACTATGGTTGTAGCTTAACTAGCAATGATGATAATGGTAACTAGTAATATTAATAATAACCGATGGTCATATGAACGTTTGAGTAGACGGCACACATACGCTATTTCTTAGTTATCATGATACCTAAACAGATATAAATCCATTTCCTTATTCTGAAAATCACAATTGAACAAAACTCTTTTGGTATAATTTTCTGAGAAAATGATTATCCACCAAAAAGGACCATTCAAATAAGGACGCTAGGATCTTGGCAGTTCTGCGTATGGCTAAGAAAGTCCTCTTCGCCCATAGAATTATCTCAGTGGAATGGAGATAGCTTAATGCAGCATATATACCCATCACCATATCTGCCTCCCTTTTCACATATGAAGAGGACCTCTGTCACTTCCATGCCTCCGGTCTCCCTCTGGATATATAGACCTAATCCTTCTATGCCTTGTTGACCTTGGCATTGTTTATATACCTCGTAGGCAATAAAGTGAGAAGTGAAGGATACAAATATCAATTCCTGTCTGAGAGGATATATTAGCTTTTCTAGGAATTGGCGTATTTATAAAAGAAAAAAGTTGTAATATGTTGAAGTTCTTAAGATTTTGGACTCGCAGTATTTTTTTTTATATTACATTTTTATGTTTTCAGGTTTGTACATATAGTGATTTTCAAGTAATTAAGCAAGTTTCAACATTCAGCATAATTCTATAAAATTTTCATCTGCAGATTTTTTGTTTTAATGTTATATTTCTTTCTTTTACTTTTTTTTAAATAAAATTTTCCATTTTTTTTTAACAGTGAACCAAAATAAACTCTCATGCATCAATACCGAAAACAAACTGTTCATGAAAATACCGCGACCTCTCATGCACCAGCATTGAATGTTTGCGTGTATGTATATGCATGCAAGGTTTTCGTATACTAAATCAGGGTGTATGTAGTATAGGGAGATAGTGTACGTGCCTATGTGGAAAGCGGTCGGAAGACATATCTAGTTTATAGGGTGATTGTTTTTATTTTGATGACCTTTCGTTAATTCCCTTGGAAATTACAAACTATGTGGTAGTGGTGATAGTTCAACAGACACGAGCACAAAAACATGTGTGTGTGTGTATATATATATATATATATATATGTATATATATATAATAATTATATATATATATATATATAGATATATATATATATATATACAGCATATATATATATATATAGTATATATATATATATATATATATACATATATATATATATATATATATATGTATATATATATATATATATACATATATATATATTCGTTTTCCAATATGAATTTTACAACGACCACATATGTGATTTATATTGCGCACATGTGTGCATTTAAAGAAAGAAGAGGTAAAATCAGGGGAAAGATAAGTGGAAAAAGACGATACTTATTCAAAATGGGACACCCCCCCTCGTAAAAAAAGAGTTATCATCTGTGAGTAATGTTTGACCTTGGCATTAATAGTAATAGGGATTATCCCATCTGCAAATATTAGGAGGAGACAATTAATCGGTCTCCAGAAGCCTCCTCGAAAAGCCATTCCCCCTTAGGAGATATTTACCTTTGACTCAGTCGTTTTTCATTTACCGGTTTATTTCATCAGATTTTTGTACTAGATTTGATACTTTCTGCAGTGTTCATTGGCTTTTTATTCATTTAATGGTTTAAGATTTCATGTAATCAAGCCTAATTATTAATCGTCAAGTCAATGGATGGAGACGGAATATATATATATATATATATATATATATATATATATAGATAGATAGATAGATAGATAGATAGATATTGATATATATTCTTTCCTTTCGATATAAAAAAAACTATGAAGGATATTTGTTTTGTTTACATTAATAAAAAGTTTTGCCTCTCTCTCTCTCTCTCTCTCTCTCTCTCTCTCTCTCTCTCTCTCTCTCAGTTCATTGCGGAATCAGTTTCTTTTAAAGCTTCCTATTCTATAAATTATGTTCTTCAAAATCAACAACATTAAAACAACAAATGCTGCCGTTTAGAAAAGACCTCAGTCATGTTCTTATTCATATATGGCCTTGTTCGTGGCATCTTTTAAACAATTATACACAGATTTATTTTACTTTTGAAATCAACGACAACAAAAAATGCAGACGTTTCTGGTCCACAGCAGACAAAGGTATTTGGGGTTTGGCCATATCTTCACCATATACGCTGGCCATAGCATACTGGTGATGGTGGGAGATTTACGTCTGATCCCCTACAGCAAACCGACCTAGTATAGGTGCCCCTAATTAGTAAAGCTTTGATGATCAGGGTGATACTCAAAACATTTCATTGTAAAAATCACCAAAAGCTTCCCTCAATGAAATTTAAAACTGGTATATCATGATTTTTTTTTTTTTTTTTAGCTTCCGAACATTTATTTCATGCATAAATGATTCTCATGAAGGACCATCAGCTGATTCCACATACCAGACTAAGCTGATTCGCCAATTCTGAGCTACCTCAATGCTTTCCGGGATTTGTTTATGTCGTTTATGTGTGTTTGGGTTTTAAACTGTCCTTCCTCTCTCTCTCTCTCTCTCTCTCTCTCTCTCTCTCTCTCTCTCTGTGAGCAATCAGACAAAAATATCCCACCATCACCAACCCGCAATGTACAGAATGATGATGAAAATGTCCGAACCCCAGATATGACAATGGACATGTCTGACGCCTTTGTATTGCAATGGACTAGAAACAGCTGCATCTATTGTTATTGTTGTTGTAGTATATGATTTATTTATATATATAATTTACAACATGTACTCGACGCGTTAAAATAACTACTAAATATTTAGATATATACGCACACAAACACCTCATCGCTCCAGGGAATGACTACTTCCTCTCCCCTTGTATCGCTAGGCGTGACGGAAAGTTATCTATCTATATATATATATATATATATATATAAAGTACCCACACCTACTTATTATTATATAAGGAGATGCATATGGTGTATATAAACATATTTACACACACACACACATATATATATGTGTATATATATATATATATATATATATGCATAGATATGGATATATATATATATATATATATATATATATATATGTATAGGTTTTGTGTGGAAATATAGAAATACTATGGCAGTTATCGTTACGGATTATTTTATTTTTGGTATGTTTTGTATTCTTAATACATATCTACCTTGTTTTGCTCTATTGAGACATCCCATACCAAATAATTTGAGTAGACAGTTTTTCATCGTTTTGACATTCAAGTTTAGCAATAACAATTTAGGAACCGAAGAATGTTGATACATTTTAGTCTTTGTTCATTCGGAATTTAAACCAAAATAGTTCTGTTGCCACAAGTTCAATCATTATTTACCTAATTTTATACATATAAAACCATTTAAAAGGGAGGATTAGAAACTGTGGGATGCAACATTCAGGGACGCAAAGAAAAAGAATATCATCAAAATGTTTCGAGTTTTTCCTCTAATATAAAAAAGATTATATTTATAAAACTGGGATTTTTCCCCCACTATATTTATTAGAGATGCTCAATTAGACATTAGAATATTTCAGATAAGAAGAGCTGGAATTTAACTGATGGATTATCATGTTGTCTTAATGCAAATTTCGAATGAACCTGAAAACTGGCATAATTGGGGGAAAATGCCATTTCAGAAATCTTTTTACGACTTCAACTAATTTCCTCGAGTAATTGCTTTGCTCTAACGATTTAAAAAATGCAAATGGAATCCTGTAGCTCTTGGTGTATTTTAAATTTTTCCAATAAGACTTTTTCAATTTTTCTCTGCTGGTAATTTGACTGATATAAAGTCCTGTAAAAAAGAAAGCAATAGGGTTTGTTAAGTTTTTGAGGCCAAGGTTAATTTACTTTCCATGCTTAACATTATTATTCTGTTAAAAATGATCTAGCTAAACACATTTACTGAAAGTTATCTGTTATTTTACGTAAAGTATACTAAACGTGAAATACATATACTGTACATATCCGACAAGTTCGATGTTTTCTTTTTCATTTTAATAAGAGATTTAAGACTAAAATATGCAAAAGAATATTTTGACGAAATTATTTTAATAAAATTGTTATAATTTTACATATCCAATGTAGATATTTTTCCCCTTGCTATAATTCACAACAGGCTAACATTACGAAATCATTTTAAAGTAAATAAACATTTGCTCGAGCAGAATATTGTTTTTGTAATTATACACTACAGTAAATAATTAGCTTATATGTTCAATGACCAAAACGAACATCCTTTGAAACGTAATTAAGTTGAAATAAAATAAAGAAAATCTTTGTTTGAAATTTTCATAATGGGGTTTTCTAAATGTAATTGGTATGAGCAAAATTTTCATTAATATCACATAACATACTAATAGAAGCTTTATTTTAATATAAATGCTATTATGAGTTTGAACGGGATGTTAACTACATATTTCCACAAAATTATGAACTCATAAATTTATTATAATGTAAAAAGACACAGGAGTCAGAGATAATCCATTAAAGAGCGTCTCATTTTTATCTTTCCGACATT
>NC_090733.1:155080206-155089482 GCF_036898095.1 Palaemon carinicauda
TATTAATTATTATTATTATTATTATTATTATTATTATTATTATTAGCTAAGCTTCAACCCTAGTTTGAAAAGCAAGATGCTATAAGTCCAAGGGCTCCAATAGGGAAAAATAGCACAGTGAGGAAAGAGAATAAGGAAATGAATAAACGATATGAGGAAAAATTAACAGTATTTTAAAACCAGTGTCAACATAAAAACAGATGTATCATATACAGTATAAACTAAATTGCAAAGCATCAACTACATATTGTAATGGACAATACTCCTCTTAGGAACACCTCCAAATCTACATTGAAAGCTTATATTTTATTAAATGCTTTTAATTCTTTTGGCTTCAAGTTTTAAAGCTATTTAATTGTCAACACAAATATAATATATTGGTCTCAAAATTTATAACTCTTTCCCATTACTCTTCTTCGAAAACCTTTTTGGGAATCTCTACTGTCATTCAATTCCCGTTAAGTTTTAGCGCATTGATGGAAATTTCTCTAGAGGGAAATTTTTTTTGTTGAGTTTTCATATAATATTATCATTGATTTGTATTCATTTTAAGCTGTGACCAGTTTGAAAATTGGCTTTGCATTATATTTTATATTTAAATCAGCAAAATCATACCCAATTTGTTGCATTTCAATTTTCTGTATAAAATTCTACTGGAAGGCTATCTAAACTTGGAATGCTGTTTTTTTCTAAGTCTTTATAGCTTCAGAAATGTCAATTTTCTTGAATTCATTATTTAATGATTTTCTGTCATTTTCAACAAGTGTTCAAGATAGAAATTAAGAAACTTTTGATACCCTTGACAGGTGCATTTGTTGACTGAATGCCCCACTTATAGCACAGAAAGAAATAGGCATCTGTTTGAGGCTCGAGGTGAGGATAGCAGGTTCATCCTTGCCAAGATTCTTGGACATG
The DNA here is from genome assembly GCF_036898095.1 of Palaemon carinicauda. NCBI lineage: Eukaryota > Metazoa > Arthropoda > Malacostraca > Decapoda > Palaemonidae > Palaemon > Palaemon carinicauda. Next base: position 155,081,122 of record NC_090733.1, read on the forward strand.
AGGTTTCGTTCAATACTAGGGGGAATTTTTAGATTCATTTCAGAAGCAGGTCTTGTGAAAGTTATTCAACTTTTGTAATGAAATCTTTGCTTTTATGGGTTTAATTGAATATTCTTTTATTCTTTATTTATTAATTAAACGATATCAGCGTCAATGACCTTCGGTGTTAGGATGCCAGAAAATTTCAAATCAATCAATGAATTGTGAGTAAACCTTGATAAAGTTCAGCGTAAAAGTGATTTACTGATTCCTGTAAAGCATTTACGGACTTCATTTTCCCAACATTTTTGTACTTTATACATGTTAATATCTTTTTAGGTTGCACTATTTTTTTCAGTAATGTGCTTAGATATTTATGTTCCATTCTGTGGGTCTTTCTTTCTTTCTTGAATTTGAGCTGATCCAGCAATTTCATCTTTAACAATTTCTATCCTTTTCATTACTTATTTCAATCTATTTTGGATTGCTAGTTTGATATGAAATCTCACATAGGTATCGTAACCTATATTCTCCCTTATATAACAAAAAGGAAGTCTCTCTCTCTCTCTCTCTCTCTCTCTCTCTCTCTCTCTCTCTCTCTCTCTCTCTCCTCTCTGTGTGTATATATATATATATATATATATATATATATATATATATATATATATATATATATATATATATATATATATATATATATATATATATATCTTTTCTATTTATCATATACTATAACTAAGCCTTTTCTTCATTTTATCCACAATTATGAAGTTATTATCTCCATTGCATACATGTCGTCTATCTCACCAATCTCCCCTATCATATATTTCAGATTTTTTTCCCTGAATCAAATAAGGGAGAATCAACTGCCAAGAAAAAAATAAAGTATAGGAGAATTAGCTCCTAACCCTTAAATTAAGTTCCATGTTATGATGACTTTGTTATTGCCCAGCTTTTCTAATATTAATTCCAACATATTTCAACTCGCCTTATTTTTCTTACATCTCGTAAAAGTCGGAGAGAAAACTTTATTCTCTCATTTTTGTTTAGATTGATTTTTTTTAAAGAGTACTGCGTGATTTGGGTTTTACCCATGGACTGAATTATATTTATATATATATATATACATATATATATATATACATATATATTATATATATATTTATATACATATATATATATATATATATATATATATATATATATATATATATATAGGGAATGTTAGACCCATGAATCACATTCGGAAATCTTAGACTAAAGAAATTATATATATATATATATATATATATATATATATATATATATATATATATATACATATATATGTATATATATATATATATATATATATATATATATATATATATATATACACTCAATAAGAACCAATGGAATTGGAAGAGAAGGTGTTGAAATGATGATGACACCTAGAGCAGAAAAGGCATTAATGAAATAGACAGCTACATATAGTTGATTTCTGTATGCAAAGTTTAAATCATAGCAGTGCAATATGAGTATTATAGTTTGCTCTGCACCAACATATGATTCCCCTGAAGAAAGGAAAGATGAATGCTATGATGAACTGCAGAGTGTAATAGATGAGATCCTGGAGAGTGATAAGAAAAACTGTGATTGGTGACTTAAATGCTTAAGTTTGAAGGAATAATCAAGGTATTGAGAATTAACATGGGTGTTGAGGGTCTTAGCGGAGTTGCAAATGAAAATGGGGCACACTTCGTATGTTTTTGTTCAACAAACAATCTTGTTATTGGAGGTACTGTTTTCGAGCACACGGACATCCACAAATATACATGGACTTCACCATATGACCATTACAAAAATCAAATAGGTCACAGAGCCGTTAATTAAGAGAGAATGAGGACTCTGAAAAGTGTAGGAAGCTATAGAGGTGTAGATATTGGTAGTGATTACGAGCTCTTCATTGCCACACTGAAGTTAAAACTGAAAGCACCCACCAGAAAGAAAGACAGAATACCTAGATTTGATACCACGAAGCTTTTGAAGATGAACACAGAGAAACCTTTACAAATGAATTTGCAGTCTTAGAGACTTTAAGAGACGAAGAGCAGACAATTAATGAAGATTGGTGTGAAATTAAGAACATATAACAGTTATTTGGTAGTGAAGTTTTGGTACATATATTAGTGTGCTACTTTTATAAGCACACATTGAGTATGTATTGTTTAAGATGTTAAGTCTTGAAAATAAAGTTCATCTTAGTAACTTTAAAAGAGATTTATTCTCTAAAAACAACAGTGTTAAACATCTCGATCACAGGAGTCGAGCTGGTTTGGTCGGATGACCAATTCAGGTGAAGTATAGATATGAACTGCTTAAATTATCGATATCACAGATATCGTATGCTTAGTTGTCTTAGCATTTAAACACAATATGGAAACTTTACATTCTTTCTCGGAAGACAACCTGCATCCGGTGACGACACAATCTTTCTCACGCTATGCTTTTGTGTTGACGTTTCAGAAAAATGTTACATTGCCGAGGCTGCAAAGTACATCCTGTTTATGATTTTATATGACTACAGCAAATCTCACGCTCGCATCTTCATCCACAATGGACATATTACGTCATGTGTTTTAAACATGTAATAATTAACTATTTCATTTATTACATTAGCTCGGCCAGCTATCTCAATTTTTTAAAATAAAAATTCAACAACAAGCCAAAATATGTTTACTAGGTGTGACTGGACATATGTATCATTCTTTGTTTAACTTTAGCCATAAGCAAATGAGGACGAATGTCCAAATAGGCACATCAAAAAATAATAACAATAATGCATATGAAAAGATATTAGCAAAGCAAAGAAAAAATGCATGATAAATACAGATCATATATATGGTACATTGCTAGCAAAAGATTATATGGTACCAAAAAAAAAATACTGATATACATATGATTCGGTAACTTGTTAAAGAATAATTGTTACCTTTGTCAGAAACATAGATTAACACAATACGGTAACTAATAAAAATATTTGTTACCTTGGTAAAGATTCAATTTTAGTGCACAAACATGAATTCCTGGTACGTACACGTACCACGGTTTCGTACATATATATATATATATATATATATATATATATATATATATAATAATATATATATATAGGGCTGATATATTTTATTAGATGCCCATAGATTCTGTTATTTTTATTTTTTTTTCTCTTTTCTTTTAACATTCCGGCTTATATATTTTATTAGATGCCGAGAGAAAAAATGATTTATTTTTTTTTTAAAGTTTTTTTAAATGTATTTTTAACAATGCAATGTAGATAATTTCTTCAATTACATATTACTAGCGTACTAACAGCTTTTCGTACAAACACAATTTCCAGAGCACTTTACTCCTTTAGCGAATGAGGTGGCCACTTCAAACGGCTTTAAACTGAATTAAATAAGGAGTTTTGTCTGGACATGGCGAAACGATAAACAGCAAGAAGAAGGAACTATACGCACACTTAATGTACTGTTTCCTTTATAGAGATAAAGGAATAGCATGTGCATTTTATATTCCTATATTCTAAGAAGTGAAAACCCTTATTTATTTATTTTTATATTCTTTAGATATAGCAGGGTATCTCTCTCTCTCTCTCTCTCTCTCTCCTCTCTCTCTCTCTCTCTCTCTCTCTCTTGAAAATATTTCCATATATAAGTAATTGAGTCCAGAAAATTATTCTTCCTTTTCTCTACCAATTCATTTTACTAAAAGCTTCTTTATTATAAAGGAAATGAAAGTCGTCCTGAGGTCAGCTCATATCCTCCTAAAAATGCGATTGGCCATTACGTCTTCGATGGCAGTAACGCGTTTAATCTCATTAAGTTTTAATGGAATCAACTTTTCCCATCACTTCCTGTCACGAGACGTTAAGGACTTGAAAGTTTCATAAGTTGCCATTTCGAAGCTCGGATCTTTCTCTTCAACTTCCTTTCCATCAGTTTTTTAAGGCAATTTCTTCCTCTCTAGCAATCTCCTAAATTTGGAACTCTTATTCTATGTTTTCTCATTTCTTTTATATTGTTGTTTTTCAAAAATGACTGGAAATGAATGAAGTCCTAATCTTATGATCATAAACTTGATTTGAAATAAACAAGGAAGTTATTTAGAAGTTCATCTCTTATTCCTGATTAAGTAATGTTTAATTTTACTTCATTTATCCGAATGTTTGAATTTGCAAATGCAAAAAAAAATTTAGAAAAATAAAAAATATTTCAGAAGCCAGAAATATTTCCATATATTAATTATATTAAAAGTCTTTAATGGTTACTTTATTACTTATTAGATATAGTAAGAGTCTTGAATGGTTATTTTAGTTTATTAAAAATTTAGCTGCATGATAAACAGAACTTGGTAGGTTAAGAGATATAAGAAGCAAGAAATATGGAATGTCATAGAATAGATAAATAGTATAATGCACTTATAGTGGAAAAATTAAGAAAATATTATTGTAAAAAAGAAAATATAAATTTTTTCAGAAAAAGTTGGTTTTTAGGTCAGATGAAAATATACAGTAATTACTTAGGCTATTAAATAACTCCTTATTGTTCCAACCATCACAGAAAGTCAGGAATATTTGAAGGAACATTTGTAATATTGTGTTACCCACCTCTCTCTCTCTCTCTCTCTCTCCTCTCTCTCTCTCTCTCTCTCTCTCTCTCCTCTTGTATTATCAGCACGAAGACACAAATTATAAGACCTCGTAAATTTCCTTAATGTAACTCTTGAGTTAAAGTTATTTTTAGAAAGAGTCCTGTACATAAAAGAAAATAAATTGCAATGATTTATTAGCTATAAAACTTCAAAAAACTGCGCCATAATAATTAATTAATGGATCATTGGAATTTTCGTGAGTAACGCTCATTTATTATGATTGTTGAAGTCATTTGTTTTCTTATGACATTAAAAAACGAGAACAAAGTTTCTTGTCAAAAGAATTCCATAATTTATATCTACATCATTTCAGTTTGGGCCCGTTCATTTATATAATTCATTTTCATATTTGAAAGTTAGAAATTAATCTAACTTGTATAATCATTGCAATTATTATTATTATTATTATTATTATTATTATTATTATTATTATTATTATTATTATTATTATTATTATTATTAAGCTTTCATGTGATATTTTTTTTATTAATATTGTTGTCGTCACTTTTGTTGCTAAAGGAATTTACAGTGTCAAAATTATCATTATTATTGGTGGTATTATTATTTCTGTTTTATTATAATTATTCTATAATGCTTTTAAATATCCAAAGCCTTCTACTTCCATATAAACATTCATAAAATGAATAAACAGTAGTGTAATAAACACCCATATAAAACCTCTTAATAGATTATGTAGCTCAAAACCTCTTTTTTATCACTATTATACTCAGATGAGAATTAACTCGTATTTACTTATGTAACAAGTTCACAACATTCTACACCTCGAGGGTAAAAGCTTCCGTAAACTTAAGCGGCAAAAATTGTAGTACTTTTGAAAGTGCTTCTTTTTTATGGTTAAAACGAGGTCAAGGTTCGTAAAAGTAGGGTGATGGAAGGTAAACAGTTTGACTGAAGAGTAAAATAGATTTCGAGTTGAAGTGAAAAAATATGAAGAGAGAGAGAGAGATGAGAGAGAGAGAGAGAAGAGAGAGAGAGAGAGAGAGAGTTCGGAGGCGAGTAAGTTACTGGTAATGTACATATATACATGTGTGTATATATTGCATATTAATAAATATTTATACACAAATATATATATATATATATATATATATATATATATATACACCCATATATACACAGTTGTATAGAGAGTAACGTACCCATGATTTCACACGATCACATCCATGAAAATATACTGTATAATACAAATGCATATACAAGTATTTATATATTGATAAATGAATACATACATAATACAACTTTTTGGGTGTATGTATATACATGTATAAAACATCATATGTATGTATATATATATATATTTATATATATATATATATATATATATGTCTATATATATATATATATATATTTATGTATATATATATATATATGTGTGTGTATATATATATATATATATATATATATGGTGTGTATCTACTAATTAAGAGAGAAGAAATTTATGTTAATCTATAAATTGAGTATATGACTCCATTTCATGAATTATAGCTTCCACGCCAAATAATCATTTATGTTACAATGATTGATGATTTTCATACCTAGAAAAAGCACTTGAATTTTCTCCTTCACAATGGGTGTTAGGAATGAGAAATGAATGAGCATCTATTATGAAGCAAAAGCTATAATTTACGACAGAAAATTTATTTACCTTAATTCCTTGAATGCTGTTCTCAAGTTGGAGCTATTTTTGGGAGTAAAATAACAAAACATACTTGTGGTATGAACAATAAATCTTCTGAATTACAGTATAATGTATGAGTTGATAAATCACTGCAGATAATGAAATTTATGAATATATTTCTCCTTGTAGCACAGTTGTTTCTAAACTTATTCAAGAAATAGAAAACGAAAATCTTGATTTTATGCTTTTAGACCTTTTTAATGTGAGTTTATAGTATGATTTTGATGGAATCTTTTGTTAAAAAACATAGACTGGTGGTGATGAATTTTAAAATGCGAATTAGAACGCTAAGAAGAGAGAGAAAAAGACTTACAGTTAAGGTTTGGAACCTTAAAGGAGAAAAGGGTGATCATTTTTTTGGAGGATTGTGAGAGAGACTGGAAAAGTTGAACTCGGAGATTTGAAAAGGACAACAGATGTTAAATATTTTGGCTGATATGAAAGAAATATGTTTAGAAGAAACAAAAGAACTAATGGGGAAAAAACAGTGAAAATGGCATCGAAAAGAGAAAAATTGTGATGAGGTGAAACAATGCAAGAGTCAGTTAAAAGAAAATGAAAGACATAAAAGGATTGGAAACTAAGGCATTTAGAAAATGTAAGGGAATGCTGCAGAGAAGAGGGAAAGGATTTAATGAAGAAAGCAAATATAGATACAGGAAGAGCGATAGAGCAAATGAATGAAAGGCTAAGAAGAAGGGAAGGAGAAAAGGATATCTTTAAGGTTGCAAACTTGAGGACAAGGCAAAGACAGGATTTGGTAAAACTGGGAATCGTCAAATAGTGATAAAAATAGATTGCATAGAGAAGAAGACATTATGAGCAGATGGAGAGAATATCTTAAACAACTATTGAATACTGGAAAATGAGAGAGAAGAGATTTGGAGAAAGCACAAAGGATGGAGGGGACAGTCATTGAGATACGGAATACGAAAGCGAAGCGAGTATTGAGTAAAATGAAAGATTGTAAGCCACCAGGTCCATCAGTTTCAAATTGAAATTGTGAAGATGCTAGTTACAGAGGGGGGGGGGGATGCTGGATTTATGAAGAAGGATATGGGAAGAGGAAATAATGACTAATAACTGGGAGGACAGTCTAATAATATCTATATTGAAGAATCAGCCGTTCAAGAAAATGATCTGCCATTTGAAAACATCTGTTGTTTTTTACCAAAAGTTTTTAATAACATAAAATCGTTAATAACATTATACACCAGTTATTTCAGAAAATGCGTAGAAAAGGACATAAACAGTTCTAATAGATAGAAATTCTATACATATAACTTCACATGAAGGTTCCTAATAAAATGTTAGGATTGAATAAACATATTTCTTTATAGAGATGTGACCTTAATAAGTTATCTGAAATAGAGGGAGAAATGGTTATAATTTAGCCAATTTTTTTATCATTAATTTTTGGTAAAATACTTATTTCATTAATTACTGAAGGTTAACAGATATTTAAAAATGTTGATATGAAATACGCATTTACCGTAAAATTAGAGGGAAAATGCGTTGGAATATACTTTGGCCTTTATTCAATTAGGAATTACGATCTAAACATATTTTGACAGAGATTTTCACCTACATAACTCTCAATGTAGTAATGTAAATAATTATTCATTTACTCTTTTAATAACTGTAAAATCTATTTTAAAAATTATGGATGAAATTCCTGGAAGAATTTCTGATAGTAAATTGCGTCATGTTTATAGGCTGTCCTTAAATTACTAAATGGAAAATGTTGTTTCTTAATTGTGCTATATCGTTTCTAAAAGATTATTTTTTAATAAAATATTTTTTCTATTGTCAGTTTTGAAGTAATGCATCTTTGTATCATACAATATTTACTGGGGGGGTTATAAAGCCGTTCATCAATATAAGATTTATATACCCCCGTTTTGCCAGTCATTCTTTCCCTCGTTCACTCTAATCCAAATCTGCAAAAATGCATTTCTCCAATGGTTTTCTGAATCCACTTCCCTCTCCCC
>NC_090733.1:155099982-155107482 GCF_036898095.1 Palaemon carinicauda
ATTATTTATTATAGAGTAAGTATAATAATGCGATACTAAATCCACCATATCAGATAGTTAATGTTAGATAATGTTAGAATATTTATTATATCGTATGAAACTATTCTCACAAATATAAATTTATTTCTTCATATGCTTTACCTTGAAATAAATATTCTTTCCCAGTTGTATGAAAGAATATACGTTTCTACGGATATTAAAACTAAAAGTGGAAAATATATTCTTAGATATCTTTAGAGCTGCAGTAAGGCCTTTTCATTTTTACTCTCAAAATATATAATAATATTCAATGTTTATGTAAGATTATGTTAAAAGAGGAATTTAACATAAGTTAAAAGGAATCGTAACCTATATAAACTTGGTTAAATTGAGTGATAATATTCGTTTCTGTCTTTCAAACATAAAAAATAACAATAAAAACAACAAATCCTGAAAAAGAAAAAAAGAAAAAAAAAAGAAAGCCTTAAGCTTTTGTGCGAATAAATGGCGTAGGTCCAACATTTCAATAAATAGAGGCTTGCTTGCTCATAAAAACGTCCAGACTATTCCTCGAGGCAGACTGAAAAAGTTACCTAATGGGTTTCCATTAGAAACGCTTTGCGACAGGGATTCGCCTGCATGCCTGCTTAAAACTCCACTAAAGAATGACTTCCATTGCGTGAAATGTGTACGTGTATACTGCATTCTTTTCATGTCAGGGACATCATTTTTTTTTTTTTTTTTTTTTTTTTGTGGGTATTTATTTGTGCATTATTTAGAGAGCTTTTAACTCGTTACTTCTCCATTCATCATCTCCCACTTCAAACTTCATAGTTCTCAGCCATGTAAGCTTGGGGCTTCCAACTCTTCTATAGTCAATTTCTTTTAGCGATGCAGATTTGCACCGACTCGCAGCGGTGCCCTTTTAGCTCGGAAAAGTTTCCTGATCGCTGATTGGTTGGACGAGATAATTCTAACCAATCAGCGATTAGGAAACTTTTCCGAGCTAAAAGGGCACCGCTGCGAGTCGGTGAAAATCTGCATCGCTAAAAGAAATGGACTATAGTGTCTTGTGGATTACAGTTAAACGTATGGTGAACTAATCTTTTAGAGGAATGCAAAGGCCATGCCCAAACCATCTCCATCTACCCCTCACAATGATCTCATCCAAATATGGCACTCGAGAAACCTCTCTAATGGTTTCATTTCTAAACCTTGCCTTCCTTTTAACTCCCAATATTCTTTTGAGGTCTTTGTTCCCAAATCTACAAAATCAGTTGGATACTATTTCATTGTCATACCCCGACTCGTGTCCATACAGTAACACCAATTTCACTAAACTGATATGCAACCTGATTTTTATATGTAATTTCAGGCAATTTGATTTCCAAATTTTACTTAACCTAGCCAATGTCTTGTTTGCTCTCCAATTCTAATGACCCTGTATTGGAGATCATAGTACCTAAATACTTAAATGACTCTACCTTATTAATCCTTTCTCCTTCCAATAATATTTCATCTTCCATTGCATATTCGGTTCTCATCATATATGTCTTTTTTCTATTTATCTTGAGCCCAATCGCGTGTGATATTGCATGCATTCTGGTAAGAGAGCATTATAAATCATATATATATATATATATATATATACATATACACATATTTATACATATATATATACATATATATATATATATATATATGTGTGTACATATATATACATATATATATATATATATATATATATATATATATATATATATATATATATATATATATATACATATGTGTGTGTACGTTTCAAAGAGGTCACCACTAATAGCATTTCAAGGCGTAATTTTTCATATTTTGTTTTAGCCTTTAATGTGATAGTTTTGGGCTTCTTTTTTTTATTCTAAATAGAAAAAACTTTCTTTCATATACAAACACAAAACAAAATAATGTATTAAAAGTTTTTTATAAAGAATGGTTTAGGAAAAACAAAGTTAAAAATAAAAATTGTAATTTATAAATAAATTTTGTACTATAATAATAATAATAATAATAATATTCCCCTTATATATATAAAATATATATATATATATATATATATATATATATATATATACATATATATATATACACACACACACACACATATATATATATATATATATATATATGCGTGTGTGTGCACCCGCGTGTGTGAGTGTGTTTTGCAGTTTATATATCATTACGAATAATTCATCCATTTGGATAGTGTTTTATTTCTAAAGCATTATTTACCATGCTCGGGTTTTCAGTCTGGAATTGAAATATTTATCAAGGGCAATTAGAGGGATATGACCATACATCCCGGATTACTGACAAATCCGCTTGTGGATAAGCTTTGTTAGGATTACTGTCTGCGCAACAATAGCGCATTCATGAGACAGTTGCGCAATTTTTCATTCAGTTTTTATAATTTGGAAATTATAACCAGTCAAAATGTATTGTAATTAAGAATGTAAAGAGCTCACACATTAATCTCTCATAATTTAAAAATATGAAACACCTGTCATTTCCTTGAAATCTTTGTATATACTTCAGCAGCAAAATACAAATTACAAGAGGGAAAAACAATCTTCCACCGTGATAAGATTTGTCTGAATAAACAAATGACTTTAACGAAGGCTGAATTCATTCACTGTTTTATCTATGAAAATTTGCTGGTATACGTTGGAATAGAAAGATCATAAACCGACGCGAGTGGAAGGACATGTCTGGGGCCTATGTCCTGCAGTGGATTGGTTATGGCTGAGGATGATAATGACGAATAAAGATAAAGGAAATAAACTATTTAACTTAGGTCAAATTTATATTCCCTGGATAAGAATGGATTACAAAGTGAACTATAGTTGCTTCAGGAAACGACAATAATCGTTTATAATCATATAATCATATCATATTTGGCACCTAAAAATTATAAATAGTCCTTTTGTGTTACTTTACGTATTTGAAGAATGTGAAGAAAAAAATATTCACACACACACACACACACACACATATATATATATATATATATATATATATATTTAATTAAAATCAAACCACGCAGGTCAATATTCACAATATAAAATTAGTTTCCGTATGCTTTAAATTATTTTTGTTCTGGAAATTCATGAAGATGTTCCAAATCATACAATTCACCAATCATAGTACTTGCGATTATTACGATATGTATAATACTGTATAATATGACCCGATCTAATTCATTCGCAAAAACTTACTTCCCCTACATATGGCGTAGTAAGCATATACCAAACCACATACATTGTTTTTCTTGGTGTGGCTGCTCTGCTACATGTACCAATAATTGAAGAAGCATTTCCAAGTGTATTAAAGGTTTAAAGGCCTATCATGAATGACAGAGGCAAGGAGCAGTGACAATGCCCTTCTCTCAAGGGGTTAACTACTACACTGTAATTGTTCTGTGGCTACTTTTCACTTAGTAAGGGTAGAGGGGACTCATTAGCTATGGTAGGCAGCTCTTCTAGCAGATGGACACTCCCAAAATCAAACCATTGTTCTCTATTCTTGGGTAGTGCCATAGCCTCTGTACCATGGTCTTCCACTGTCTTGGGTTAGAGTTCTCTTGCTTGAGGGTACACTCGGGCACACTATTCTATCCTTTTTTCCCCCTCTTATTTTGTTAAAGTTTTTATAGTTTATATAGGAGATATCTATTTTAATGTTACTCTTCTCAAGATGTTTTATTTTTCTTTGTTTCCTTTCTTCACTAGGCTATTTTCCCTGTTGGAGCCCCTGGGCTTATAGCATTCTGCTTTTCCAATTAGGGTTGTAGCTTAGCAAGTAGCAATAATAATAGCAGGATAATGTTCTAGAGACTGACCATATATGCATATGATCAGCGCCAAATCCTCTCTCCAACTTAGTTAGGAGCAGGGAGGCCCAGGAAAAGGCTGATGATGACTCAGTAGGTAAACCTATAGCCTCCCACGAACTTCCCCTCTTTAGCTCACAAGAATGGTGAGGCTGCAGACACAATAAGAAACTATCGAGCTTGAGCGGGACTTGAACCTCAACCCAGCAGATCACCAGGGAGGGAAGTTTCCAGTAGGCCACCACAACACTATACTCTTCATAAAGTTCCGAATATCCTAATTTAATAACTAGAAAGAATCCACTGAACTAATCTTTTAATCTAGAAATTATGTGAAGCCCATGTTGTTAATACAGGAACTCCCACTCGGTAAAGTTCTCAAAGCTCGAGGGCTCGTTGAAATTGTTACCTAATGGGATTCCATTAAGGGCGTCTGGGTCGGTAGGATTTGCATGGATACCTGCTCATCAAATCAGTGAAGGATTTATCAAACTTTTCAAGGAAATAGAGTACGGAGAGGAACCTGTTTGTAGCATAAAGGTATTTCGTTTATGACGAGAAAGTACGGACTGAGAAATTTCCAGAATGAACCACAGGTAACGGAAATAGATCTCTCTCTCTCTCTCTCTCTCTCTCTCTCTCTCTCTCTCTCTCTCTCTCAATATTTATTTTATTTATCTATCTGCCTATCCACATATCATGCTATCTATTTTCCTTTGTATAATATAATCATAAAAGAAAAGATCAATTGCACAAAATATTTCTTTTTGAGTTTTACGATATTACTATCTATGGATTTCAGAAACGCAGTTTTTAGTTGAACCATGACAAATATCTCATATTAAACTACACTCGGATTGATTATTATTTTACATTAGATCTCATACATGTCCATTCTTCTTCCTCAAATTTCATATTGAAGTTTGCCCATGTTTTAGGTTATCGCTTTTTTTTTTTTTTTTTGCTTCTGTTCTTTGCGCGTGCGCGTGTACTTATATTTGTTGCGATAAAGTCATTAATGACATTTATTTTCTTATCATAACTGCCCACTCATGTTAAAATATATCAAAACACGTCTGTAATAAATCGTGACTACCCCTCCAAGCAGTCCCAGCACAACATTTATTTGCAAAATATTGTGTCACACATTCAGGCGATCATTTCATATATCAGGGGCAGAAGGCAAAGTGAACGAACTCCATATATGAATGCCTTCCATATATATTGCATAGGTATTTGCCTAGACAGATTCAGATAACTTCGAAGGGGGTAATAAAAGGAAGTGAAAATTAAAGAGGAGTGAAGCTCGCGGTACGAATTAGGATATGTACATTTATCAGATTTATTCGTTTATTTGTATGGGAAAAAATTGTATTCTAATGTTGAAATAAACAAATACGAGAATTTATTTATATGTAGGTAAATGCAAATATATATATATATATATATATATACACACACACACATACGCCATTTGCATCAATACGATTAGGAAAAGAATTATGTCGACACGACCATGATATATATATATATATATATATATATATATATATAATATATATATATATATATATATATATAAATGCACCATTCCTATCGATAGGCGCAACAGGAGGTATTGACGACCATGATTATATATATATACATATATATATATATATATATATATAAATATATATATATATATATATATATGTATATATATATATATATATTTATATATATATATATATATATATATAATTACTAGACAAGCTACAACCCTAGCTGGAAAAGCAAGATGCTATAGGCCCAAGGGCTCCACCAGGGAAAAACAGCCCAATGAGGAAAGGAAATAAGAAAATAAATTAATGATGAGAAAAAATTAACTATAAATCATTCTAAAAACAGTAACAACGTCAAATCAGATATGTCATATATAAACTATTAACAACGTCAAAAACAGAAATGTCATATATAAACTATAAAAAGACTCAGGTCAGCCAGGTCAACATAAAAACATTTGCTTAAACTTTGAACTTTTGAAGTTCTACAGATTCAACTACCCGATTAGGAAGATCATTTCACAACTTGGTAACAGCTGGAATAAAATTTCTAGAATACTGTGTAGTATTGAGCCTCAAGATGGAGAAGGCCTGGCTATTAGAGATAACGGCCTGCCTAGTATTACCAACAGGATAGAATTGTCCAGGGAGATCTAAATGTAAAGGATGGTCAGAGATATGAAAAATCTTATGCAACATGCATAATGAATTAATTGTACGACGGTGCCAAAGATTAATATCTAGATCAGGAATAAGAAATTTAATAGACGTAAGTTTCTGTCCAACAAATTAAGATGAGAATCAGCAGCTGAAGACCAGACAGGAGAACAATACTCAAAACAAGGTAGAATGAAAGAATTAAAACATTTCTTCAGAATAGATTGATCACCGAAAACCTTGAAAGACTTTCTCAATAAGCCAATTTTTTGTGCAATTGAAGAAGACACAGACCTAATTTGCTGTCGAGAATCACAAATAAAATTTCAAAAGCCATACAAATTTAAAGAAACATTATCAATACTGATATCCGGATGTTGAAGAGCCACCGTCCTTGACCTACATACAATCACACTTTGAGTTTTGTTAGGATTCAACTTTATACCCCATAATTTGCACCATGCACTAATTTTAGCTAAATCTCTATTAAGGGATTCACCAACCCAAGATCTACATTCAGGGGATGGAATTGATGCAAACAGAGTGGCATCATCTGCATATGCAACAAGCTTGTTTTCTAGGCCAAACCACATGTCATGCGTATATAGCATGAAAAGTAATGGGCCAAGAAGACTACCCTGTGGAACACCAGATATCACATTTCTATACTCGATTCTCTTACCGACCTCGGGATCAGAGTCCCAGGCGAAATCACTCAAAGTCTATAGCATTTGCCCGGCCGGGTTTCGAACCTAGGTCCAAGACGCTTGCATGACAGTGACACGACCACTAAGCCACGAAGAAAGATAAAAGTCAATGACAATTCTTCTGTACATATACCTATCGAATTCAGTATTTTGTACTTAAAATTGAAACCAAATAATATTCAGCATCGTAGCTAATTGGTATGTTTGTGCTTGGCATTCAATTAATGATAAATTTTGCACATTTAGACATGTTTTCTTTTTTCATATTCAAATAAGCCATATATTTTATATACATTAAAGTCTGGATTCTCTTACCAACCTCGGGATCAGAGCTCCAGGCAGAATCACTCAAAGACTACAGCATCCTGGACAAGGGTTCGAAACCCGGTTGGTCCGAAGCTATAGTCTTCATTTGATTTTGCCTGGGGCTCTGATCCCGAGGTCGGTAAGAGAATCCAGACCTTAATGTATTAAATACACACATATATATATATATATATATATATGTATATGTATACATATATATATATATATATATATATGTATATACACACATATATATTTACATATTGTAATAAAGATAAAAACAATCAAATATATATATATATATATATATAATATATATATATATATATATATATATAAATATTGACGGAAATGAAATTTGCGATAATTTCCAAATAACCATCATTTCTGTAATATGAAGAATGGATTATTTTTTGTACGGCTTCCAATTCTGCAAATATCTCTT
>NC_090733.1:155112482-155114982 GCF_036898095.1 Palaemon carinicauda
CAAAATTGAAAATATTATAAAATAAAAGAAAATTATAACAGCCGGAAATACTAGGGGAGATGCAAAAACACTCTTTACGTGGAATCATATGAAACAACGACTTTTACAATTAAACTTCGCCAAAAACTAAGAGTTCATCTGGGAAAGTTAGAGAGTCCCTTTGCAATTAAGAACTCTCTTGCGACCATAATGAAGAAAGGGCTTAATCGGCTTTTCCTTTCAGCTGTTTATGAGAATTTCTTTTCTTTCACAAAGAATTCACTATTTTATTTTCATTTTTTATTTATTTTTTTTTATTTTTTTGGTATTTGGAATCGTGTATTTTTAAATGTTATATTAAGTAGATTCTCCCCGGTTTGAACAATTAACTTTCTTTTATGACAATTGCTCTTTTTATGAATTTATTATTATTTATCGCACTTTAATAAATATAATATATATATATATATATATATATATATATATATTTATTTATGTATATTTATATATATATATATGTATACAGATATATATATATATATATATATATAATTATACATTTGCATACATCACTATGCAATCGCTTACACATACATACGTACACAGTTTCATATATATATATATATATATATATATATATATATATATATATATATATATATATATATATATATATTTGTCCTTTTAGGGAATATAAAAGACCGTTTTCTTCATACAACAATTAAAATGCTATAATGCCATTTTAGCCGCCATCCCATACTGAGTAGTTATAAGAATAAAAAAAAACATAATGAATAAAAAAGGAATTACAAAAAGTCTAAAAGATGACGACGTGTAACGAAGGAAACTGCAAATTGGATTGAGATTTGCAAGGATACCAAGAGGGACTAGATGACGTCATAAGTTTGGGGAAAGTAATGGTGTTAACTAAGAACCTACCTTTTGCTAAAATACTCCACTGCGATTTCGTATTAAACTTTTTTTTGGGGAGGAAGTAGAATATAAACCCGAGTATAAACTCAGGGTTTTCCCTTCTTAAAATATACTTTAAACTGATGAAGGTTCTTGGAAGTGGAATTCACATGTTTTTTATCCTTGAAATTATGTTTGGTTTATAAGTCTTAGTTCTCTTACTTATGATTGTCATCGGGACTCTTGCATATGTTTTCTCCAAAGATATATAGACACACACACACACACATACATATATATATATATATATATATATATATATATATATATAAATATATATATATAATAAATATATATATACTTACTCAATATTATTATTATTATTATTATTATCATTATTATTATTACTTGCTAAACTTCAATCCTAATTAGAAAAGCAAGATGCTATAAGCACAGGGGCTTACAAAGGGAAAATAGCACACTGAGGAAAATAAAAAAAGGAAAATTAAAATATTCTAAAAAGAGTAATAACATTAAAATAAATATCTCCTATATAAAGTATGAAAACTTCAACAAAACAAGAGGAAGAGAAATAAAATAGAATAATGTGCACGAGAGTATCCTTAAGCAAGAGAACTCTAAGCAAGGACAGTGAAAGACCAATGTACATAGGCTGTGGCACTACTCAATAATAGAGAACTATGGTTTGATTTTGGAGTGTCCCTGTCCTAGAAGAGCTGCTTACCATAGCTAAAGAGTCTCTTCTACCCTTACCATGAAGAAAGTGGCCACTATACAATTACAGTCCACTATACTGTATATATATATATATATATATATATATATATATATATATATATATATATATATATATATATATACACAGTATATAAATATATATATATATATATATATATATATATTATATATATATATATATATATATTTTCTCGAAACATGGGGCATGGGCTCTCACAGCGTCAATGTTGCCACAAGGTAGTTTGAAGTATGGTTCTATCGTCGCCTAACGATAGCAAACCTTTCAGCTACCGCCACCCACCTCTCTCGTAATATTAAAAAAAAAAAAAAGAATAAGTTTTGTGTGGAACCCTCATGCAATTTCCAACCACGTAGAAACATGATACAATTCCTAGTATTTTATACCTCGTGTGTGTCATACAGCATACCTTTTAAGATGATTACATAAGACTTCATAACAAAACTACTATACATGAAATAAAAATTTTTAATTTTTTAAAATGACGTAAATTACAGTACATATATGGAACTGACTGAAAATACAACTAAATGAATGACGACAGTTTTATGTAATTTATATACATTTACTTATTCCTACATGAGTGGGGCTATCCTTACGAGCTGGTTATACATCTCTTAAATACACAAATGAAATACGTGAATACGATAATCTACTTTCATGTAGACCAGCTTCCTAAGAATATACAATATATATATATATATATATATATATATATATATATTAATATATACAGTATACATACATACATACATATACATGTATATATATACATACATACATACATACACACACACAATATATATATATATATATATATATATATATATA
>NC_090733.1:155119982-155126624 GCF_036898095.1 Palaemon carinicauda
TATATATATATATATATATATATATATATATATATATATATATATATATATATATATATATATATATATATATATATATATATATATATATATATATTTACATTTTACAGAAGCAGAAGCCATTAAAATGCTAATTATACCAAAAATTGATTTCATTTTTATTGGAGGGAACCAGTATTCCCCAATAGTAAAAAAAAGTACCAATGTAATGATACCTATTTTTGATGCAGCCTTTTCTTTTTGTAATTTCTTATCCATTCAATCCCCCCTTTTCCCATTTTTTATTCGTACCTTGGTTTTCCTCTGTCGACTTTCTTCCATCCCTTTATGTTTTCCTCTCGCTTCCATCAGCCCTCTACAGGGCCCGCAAAGGCGTTCTATATTTGCAAGTCAAATGTTATCGAGAACTATTAGTGTGGAAGGAAAGCCTTTCTCGAAGATGGCTTCCATAAATGATTAAAAGAAGAGGAACATATTGACACTTTTTTTTTCTTATCTACTTCTTCCACATTATCTTATAATTTAGATTGTATGTTGGAAGATAAATCAAAGATTGAGTTTAGGTTATCTTTCTGGTTAAAATTTTATAATAGTAATAATAATAACGATAATAATAATGAGGATGATAATAATAATATTAATGATGATGATGAGTATAACTCATATATGTGGTAACATAGGAGAGGGATAATATTAAAGTATCAACATTTACGAATTGAATTGAGAAGGATATGGAATATGTAGGTAAAAGTGGTACCAATAACCATAGGATCCCTAGGGAAATGTAGTGAGGAAAGTCTTGGACTCCTTAGGAAGCCGGATTCAACCCTGAACCCCACACTGTAAGCTACCGGTCTGTTGAGACTGTGATAAAAAAAAAATAATAACAAAAACAACAATAATAATAATAATAATATAACAATATTGGTTAAGAGCAACACTTGCTTTTGGGGTACATTCATCATTTAGCTTTAAGCTGCCATAGTGAAATATATATAAATCTGATATTCATGAAAGTTTGTGCCTCGTGAATATTCAATATTCAAAAGGACATGATATGGAACAATGCCGAAATATACTCGTAAATTCTCGCCAGGTGAAAACGTGTTTAATCTAGGTTTATGAAATTTTACTAGATTCTAGAGCAATGATACCATATGGAGAATTTTGCTTTTGCAACTAATACTATTATTATGACGACCATTTCTGCTACCAATAATCGCAAACGTCATAATTGAACCTTTAAGTCTCAAGATCAAGGAAAAGGTTCGATCCTGTGAGTCAGATATTTATTTCTATTGAAGTTTCTGTTGTGTGATAATTTCTAATAATAATACAATCAATAATGGAAACAACAATAATAATAATTGTTATAAAGATGTTATATTAATAATGTATAAATAAGGATAATGATCATGATAGTAATTTTACTACTAATATTTATATTGAATATTGTATAAAACGAAATGGCCTGGCCCAGAAATAGATCACCTGGGTCCAAGTTGATAAAACGTTACTAATTTAGTTGGCAACTAATGTGTATCATGCTACTGAACACTTGGTATACAACTAGGTAGCATTCAACAAAACTAGTATTCCAAAAATCTTGCTAACATCCTCGCTAGCCAATTACCTGCTAGTAAGCATTTTCCTACGATTAAATTTTTGACAGGTATAAAGCTTCCCCTATGAAAACCAAGTTGATGAAATATGAAAATAATTGCACACACACCTACATAAATACACACACATACATAAACACACACACACACACACACACATATATATATATATATATATATATATATATATATATATATATATATATATATATATATATATATATATAATTATCTGTGAGTGTTTTACAACTAATGTTTTTTTTGTCGCCCTTGGAAAATAATCATATTATTGATATAGTATTGTTGTTATGAAATATTAAGCTCTACAGTATGTTTTCTGCAGCTACTAACATCATTCTGACTTCAGCCATTCTTATACAGTCTATATGCGTTCGTTCAACTTAAGACTTGGTGATTGAAAGCGATATTCTTCAGGAAAAAAAACAAAGAATTTGGGTTGTCCCAATTGTTATAAGCAAGAATGTTATCAACACTAATTCATATATTTTCTCAATAATTCTACAAGTGCGGAAGAAGAAATCACTAAGGCTGCTGCAAAAACGAGTAGAGCAATAAAATATCATTGGGTGGTTTTGTTGATATTGAGAAAAAAATGCTTTGATAAAAAAAACAGAACCTGCTTTAGAAACCAGAAAATATAGTTACGCAAATAGAGTTGTTAAACCTGGACATTAAATTACGTGATACTCTTTTCTATGAACAAAGTCTACTTTATTCTTGTGATGACATACTATTCAAATATGTACCCCCCGCCAATCAATTTGGGAAATTCTCGTAACTGGTAGACTCCATCCTTTAATTGAGGAAGTGTTTTATCTGGGGTGTTTATAGTCATTGATGTTAATACAAAGGGCGTTAGTAACTTGGCTAATGGCTCGGAGAGATATTGGTTAGGTTACTTGAGAAGCATCTCCTACGACTATATTACAGCTATATTACGATTAATTACAGAGTAATTAATAATTGTTAGCATGGTAGGATAACATTTATTTTTGTAGGATGTTCTGTATCGGATATTATTAAGTCAGTGATATCCATTATGCCTTGGTGTAGGAATCTATATCTCTTTAGTAATTCAGCATCATCAAATATCTCCAATGGGTTTCTCCTGACACGAAAGACGAAGTTCTATCAGATCTGATACTCTTCTAGCAATGCCCTCACCTCTGTGGCAAGCGATTAACTTATTTAATTGCCTGCTAAAAAGTTAGAGCGACCCTTGATCAACGTTAACTTAGGAACTCAGCAATCAACTAACTCTTAGTAAGGTTCCATGAATAACATTTAGCACGGAACTAGCTTAGTATTCAACTAAATACCGGTTCAGTTCCCAACTAGGCTTAACAAGGTTTTATGAATTTGGGCAAGGCACTAACCCAAAGAAATAGACTGACAGTGAAAGGGACCGACAGGCCCACACGTGTGATGAAAAAAAGTGAAAATATGAATATGATTAAATATAGACAAAATAATTCAGTAGAAAAAAAAAAAAAAAAAAAAAAAAAAAAAAGTGAAACAATGACATAAGTGGGAATTTATACCTCACAAAGTAAACTCAAAAGAAAACTAGCTCTACTCCAGTGAAGAAATTGAAATTTGTTCTCAAAAATATATTTGGCATCCTATTGCAACTATGAACTATGGGTAATCTTTTTCTCTGAATATATATATATATATATATATATATATATATGTATATATAATATATATTATATATATAATATAGATATATATATGTATAAATTTATATACTGTATATATTGGTACCTTCATTTTATGAGTTTAATGTATTCGGGGAGCTTTTTCATATAAGAACTAAAGGAACCTCGCTCTATACGATTCACAGGTCCATAAATACAAGTATAAACTATTTTTTAAAGGGTTATTATTGTTGCTGTTATTGTTACTTGCTGGGCTACAACCCTAGTTGTAAAAGCAAGATGCTATAAGCCCAGGGGCCCCAACAGGGAAAATAGCCCAGTGAGGAAAGGAAACAAGAAAAATAATATATTTTAAGAACATTGACATTTCAATAAATATTTCCTATATAAACTATGAAAACTTTAATAAAAGGAAATACAATAGTGTGCTCGAGTGTACCCTCATGCAAAAGAACTCTAACCCAAGACAGTGGGAAGACCATTGTACAGAGGCTATGGCACTACCCAAGACTTGAGAACAATGGTTTGATTTTGGAGTGTCCTTCTCCTAGAAGAGCTGCTTACAATAGCTAAAGTCTATTCTACCCTTACCAAGAGGAAAGTAGCCACTGGACAATTACAGTGCAATAGTTAACCCCTTGGGTGAAGAAGAATTGTTTGGAAATCTCAGTGTTGTCAGGTGAAAGAGGAAAAAGGAGAATCTGTAAAGAATAGGCGAGACTATTTGGTGTATGTGTAGGCAAAGGGAAAGTGAACCTTAACTAGAGAGATGGATCCAATGCAGTACTGTCTGGCCAGTCAAAGGACCACATAACTCTCTAGTGGTAGTAATACAAATTATAGAACGATTTATAACTCTTTATGCAAAAAATGAATAAAATCAATAATTCAATATGAAAAATAAAAATAACACTAAAAACAATTTAAACAATTTAACTTGCAGAGAATTTAGATGAAAATGTTACTAGATTGCATTACTCCAACCTTGCGTAATGCAAAGCCGTGAAGAGCGTTTGGGTAATTTTTCGTGCTAGCATCATGGAGTACGTAAGTCCCCATTATAGGAGTAGCTATGGATGGTTGGATTGAGGCCACCTTGTTTGTATAGATTCCTGGTTCGATGCACTGTGAAGAGATTATAGTATTGTGGAAGAAGCATTACGAATGCTATAATCCTGCTTCGCAGTGCGCCAATACAGTAGGCTAAGATTGTACATTTTTCAATTGGTCTTGCAAGCTGGACTAGTGCCTCTAAAGACACGTTTTATTCAGATCTTCAAATAATAATTACCTTAAAACTGTATTTTCTTCAAAAGCTTTTGATCGTTTCCCCTATATACAAAACATCTACAGTAATACCTTCTCGTCTATACCCTCCATGATAAGAAAACTATTACAAAAATAGGGTTACCAAAGACCTAAACCCAATATTTTTAAACATATGCCTAGTTTAAAAAACTGAATGCACACACGCATAAAAGCTAATACTGTTAAAGTGTAAAAAGTATATTATTCAAGCAGAAATATCTTAAATCATAAAAAAAAAAAATTGAAGCATAGTAATTAGAGACTAGTAAATACTAATTCAGTATGAATCAGTATATTACAAGATAGTACTGTTCGCACAAGAAGTGGTATTCTCGTATCCCAATGTTCTATCATTCAACGTTACTCACAGCACACACACACACACACACACACACACACACATATATATATATATATATATATATAGGCTATATATATCATCCTCATCAACTCTTGCTAGTCAACTGCAGGACAAAGTGCTCAGACATGTTCCTCCACACGCATCTGTTTATAGTCTTTCAATGACAGTCTTCACCCACAAATTCTTTTAGTTCATAAATCCATCATGTTCCCTTCCTTCCCCAGCTTCGTTTGTAATCTCTGTTATTCCTCTCATACATCTGTTATCTGCCATTCTCATTATATGTCCTGCACACATATATTTCTTTTTCTTATATGTTGTTAGAATATTCTCTACTTTAGTAAAGAGGAAATTTCATAATAGTAAAACTTGCTGGACTTTACACAAAATGTTTTCAAGAATCCTCTATACCTACAACTTGGAAAAACTCATCACTATGTCAATTTGCAAAAAGGAGACACAAATGACCTAAGAAATTACCCCTCAGTATGTTTACTCTTAGGAATATATAATATATTTACAAGATCACATCAGGCCAAGTAGAAAGGCAGACTGACTTAAATCATCCAACAGAGCAGGTGTTCAACTACTGATCATATCCATGTAATTAACCAGTGCATGACAAACCACTTTGCATGGCATTTATGGAATATGAGAAAGCTTTTGATTCAGTGAAAACTTCAGCAGTAATGAAAGACAAGGATAAATTTTATGTTGGAATACTTGAAGATATTTATACAGGAAATACTGGAATCCTACAACTACGTGAAGATAGTAAGAAAATTTCGATTGAAAAAGGAGGTAGACATGGAGTCCTCCTTTTTCCTAAATCATTCACAGCATACCTAGAGGGAACTTTCAATAATTTAGATTGGAAAAATGTAGGAATCAACATTAATAGAGAATACCTTAACTTCAGAAGATTTTCATATGATATACTTTTGATTAGTGAATCATTGGAGGAATTTTGAAATATGATAGAATATTTTAATAGAAAAAGCAGAAATGTGGAACTGAAAATTAATATGTGTAAAACTAAGATAATGTTCAATGAAAATACAGAGGCGTCAAACTTGGGTTATGAACGAATCTCTAGAGATTATTAAAGAATACACGATCTATTGACAGTATTAAGACATAAGACCGAAATTAAAAGGATAAGCATGGGATGGAGAACTTCTGATAAACAAAATGAGCTTATGAAATGTAAATAACCACTTTCACTAAAAAGAAAAGTATTTAATCAGAGTGTCTTACCAGTATTAGCTTTTGCTTAAAAAACTTGGAACATTACTAAAGCCTTTGAACATGAGCTAGTTAAAACTCAAAGAACTTTGGAAAGAATAATGATAGGATTAACACTAAAAACAGAAAAAAACACAACATGGATAAGAGAGGGAGCTAAAGTAGATGATATGATATGCAAGAAACAAAATGGGACATGAGCAGGACATATAATGGGCATGACAGATAATAGATGGACATTAAGAATAAAAGAAAGGGTCCCTAGAGATTGCAAAAGAAGCAGGGGTAGGAAAAGAAGACGCCGAATTGACGAACTAAGAAAATTTGCGGGTATAAACTGGCATATAAACACATATAGATGCGAGTGGAAAGACATGTCTGAGGCCTTTATTCTGCAGTGGACTAGTAACGGCTGATGATGATA
>NC_090733.1:155127124-155169624 GCF_036898095.1 Palaemon carinicauda
AGCATTTTTCAACGTATCCTTTCTAAACCTAAATTTAGCTTCACCTTTTTGAAATTTGATTTCCTCCTGAATCCTGTAATCAACCCCGGCTTCAAAACGTGTACCTGGTACTATGAAACTTGATCGCACTTAATTTCTTACTCCAACCCCGGTACTTCCATGATTTTGAAAGAGAGTAATAGTGTAAGAACTAGGAAAAATAAGGTTCTTAACCTCTACCGCAGTCCGAACAATTAAACATTTTCCTTATATAACCTTGGTGATAATGTTGACATTGCCAGATTGAGTCATAGTAGAAAATGCATCACAATTCTCTAAGAATGTGTCCAAAAATAACTTGTAGTTCTCTCTCTCTCTCTCTCTCTCTCTCTTCTCTCTCTCTCTCTCTCTCTCTCTCCTGTCACTTCGCATTTTGTAATCTTCTTCAACTTTCCTTTTAATCTCTCCTTGAAGTGGACGTCCCTTATTCCCCTCACTACATCATCTATATTTTCTATTCTCTCCCTCTTCTCCCCCTCCACTCTTCACCCGTTCTGAAAGTGATTTACTGACAGCAGAGCTACTTCAGGGGAGAGATGGTTAAATGATAATTCTTAGGAACAACGCGACCGTCTGTGTTGAGGGATTCCCACAGTTTAAACTTTATTTTTCGACCTCGAATGGTAGAGATGATATCGGTGCTGTGGGAGAGGTATTGGTGGGCTCAATTATTTGAATCCCGCTAGAGGTCTACACACTTTGCTATTTGATTAGCATCTCTCTCTCTCTCTCTCTCTCTCTCTCTCTCTCTGCCACATTATAATCGTAGCAATTTATATGCAGTAGCTTGGTTTTTATTCCGCTTATTTTTTATTTCTGTTATCAATCGTGGAATAGCATTATCTATAATATGATCCAAGTTACTTACACATAGTAATTACGAGGTAATTGCTAACTGATTATATGATATGGTGTTAAATTTTAAAGGTTTAAAGGAGTGTTGGTTCCACCAATCTTCATTTGTCCACAAGGATGTGCATAGCGAGTCAGATGTTTTAGCAGGCTAGTAAAACTAGAAAGAATAAAGAATTATCTTAGAATACAAATATTCTGTGCAATGCGTTTAATAAGGAGTAGGTGCCACTATTGAAAAAAAAACACTGAAATCAGTAATAGTGCCATAAGTAGTAACAACACTAATATATATATATATATATATATATGTTAGGTTTGGTATGAGGTGGACGTAATTCAGAGGCGCTCCGGACACTTACTGGAATAACTATGATCATTTACGTGCTTTCCCGTTAACAATGTGTGTGTCTGTGCATGAAGTGCTATTCTGCCTTGTGAAGTGTTCTCTATCACTTGCAATCCTGTGCTTCCTGTTATAATTGAAAATTTCCCTCTAATCCAATCAGTGCCCGAAATTTTTTCTCCCCTCAGTACCATTGGCTGCTTTCGGTTCAAACAGGGAAAATAAGAAAAATGAAAAGTGAGGAGTAACGGTTTGCTCTTAGCTCACCCTAACCACAAGGTTGACATAAAAAAAAAATGACCCTAAGTGTCGATAGTGCCTCTCGTCCCTCCCTCCCTCACATACAGAACAATTGTGTTTATTTTATCAATTCTCGTTCTAACAACAGCGATCCAGAGTCCATCACAGATGTCGTGAGAAATCTTTTCTCGGAAGAAGATATCACAATTACATGTCTCGTGCAAAGACCATATGCCCGACGGCATTTGGAATGATCGAAATGCAAAGAGCCTGACTTCTCAGAAGAAAAATCTCTCTCATGTCAACATGGCTCAAAACCACAACAAATGTTACCATTTGCCCGGATAACCCATACACCCTACCTCTTGCCCCAGCCAGCTGACCTCAACATATTGACTGTACATAACATTGCAGTAAAAGCCTTGGAGTTATCAACTTCGCTGTCAAATAACTCTGAAGATCTCCGTGCAATCCCTGATGCAATCACTGCAATGATGCAGTAAATTAGTGATGCAGTGGGGCAGAAAATCAGTGATGCAATTGCTGCAATGAGGCAACAAATCAGTGATGCATTATGTCACCAAATCAGTGATGCCATCGCTGCAATGAAGCAGCCAATCAATGATGCAATGGCTCTGCAAATCAATGATGCATTCGCTGCAATGGGGCTGCAAATCAATAAGATAACAAATAAAATTGGAGAGTTGAAGGGAAAATATAATAAGTTGAATGACCCCACGGGCCAACACCAGTTAATTCATGACCACCCCTCGACCGACCCCACGCCCACATTGGACCCAGCCTGATACAGGGACAAGGATCGTTACGAAGCAAACACCAGTTTTGGATACCACCACTTCCCCCTCCCCATCGTTAGATGGAAGAGATTCAAGAGAAGTACCATCTGCTCCTACCTCTCCCCCTTCGCCCCCTGCAACCTACTCATATACCAGAGTGCTAATATCAAATGCCCAAGAAGACGACGAGGGGTTGGCAGACCTCTCGGCGAAAGACAAAGTTCCGACCCGACCACAACCGCAGACAGGTCAGCCAGCATTCATCTGGGAATATCTCCCCTCACCATCGCCCACAGAAGAGGTGCCACGTCGTTGTCCACAACCTGCATTCCTCAGTGACTGAAGATGCCATCAGGCTACATGTTAGGAAACTAACAGGATCAGACCCCCTCAATCTTCATAGCCCAAAGTGTAAGGTAGAAGGTCGAGTTGCATACAGGGTTCCCTGCATATTCCATCATCGGAAGGTCCTTGTAGGCAAAAACTTTGGCTCTGAAATACGAGTGTCCTTTTATGATCTTAAGAGACCAGCCTCCCCCAGGGACCCTAACTGCTCAAATTGATCTACGACAATCAGCCTCACCTAGCAACGCCCCGGCACCTGCCACACCCGCTGAGATTTCTGCTCTTATCTCCAAAGGTCGATGAAATTCATGGAGTCATTAAGTATTTTGTCTTGGAACATATACGGGATCAATGATTTCCATGGCATTATTGCTTTGCAAGAAACCTTACTCCTCCCCCATGACCTGGCTATCAGTGATTCGGTTCATGTTGATTATAACAGCTTCTCTGTATCGTCGATGGATACTCACTAATATATCATTCAAGGTCGTCCGAAATGCGGTCTCTCATTTCTATGGCATAGATCTTTGGATAAGTGCGTGAAACCATTGATGTATCAAACTGACAGACTTCTCGGCCTGCAAGTAACGTTCGAAGGTAAAACTATATTAGTGATTAATGCATAGTTCCACTGGTAGTGCCAGTCAAACTTTGATCAGTATTGTATATTGTTAGGAGAAGTTGAAGGTATTATTAGTGATACTTCCGCTGACCATGTGTGCCTAATAGGAAACTTTGATGCACACCCAACTAGACTATTTTATAATGAATTACAGTGTCTCTGTCGTCACCAATCTCTTCAAATTAGCGATATTGCCATCCTGCCTCCTTCCTCCTTTACTTATATACAAAACAGAAATGATATGTCCAGCACATCCTGGCTTGATCAATGTATTACCACTGACCGCCTGCATAGCTTTATCACTGAATGTATTATACAAAACGACCTATCGTCTGCATTCGACCACATACCCCTGCAGGTTACATTTCATACACCCTCCCTCCCGGCGGTACCGATCCAAAGGGAGAGGCTACCATCCATCACATGGGACTTCTCCAACCTCCAAAATTCCACTGCATTCAAAGGCTCATCTGAAAGTAATCTCCGCTCGATAACTCAACCTGCTGAAGCCCTGCTCTGCAATAATCCTAAGTGCCGCAACGAACAGCATAAAACAAAACTAAAGGAATTCTACGTAAATATAATAAATGCCTTACGGAACTCGGGCAGAGACATGTTTAGACTCTCCAGAGGGTAACCATCGAAACATACCTGGTTGGAATGATTAAATTAAAGATCTCTATGCACACTCTCGAGAAAGGTTCCTTCTTTGGAGGAACGATGGTAGCCAGAGAGAAGGTCCCCTTGCTCTACAGATGAGGCAAGCGAGAGGGCACAGTTCAAACTTGCTCTTCGTCAATGTCGTAGCAACAAAAATCAGCTTCAAGCCGATGCATTGTCTAGAAAATTGACCACCCATGACTTCACCCATCTTTGGAAAGATTTTAATGCACTAAACCCAAAGTCAAACAAATTATCCCAAAGAGTAGGGGATGCAGTTGGTGAAGAATCCATTGCAAGAATGCTGGGGCAACGGTTTCAACGTCTCATGGATGGCCTCTTAGGGGACCTCCCTTTCTGTGTATGTTATGTGGATGACATACTTGTGTTCTCCTCCTCAAAAGAGGAACACCTCCGTCACCTGCGCATCGTGCTCGACCGCCTGCAACAAAACGTCCTTGTAGTCCGGTACGACAAGTGTACCTTTGGCGCCAACGAAGTGTCGTTCTTAGGGCACCGTATCACTCCTGAAGGAGTCCATCCCCTCCCTGAGAAGGTAGCAGCCGTTCAGAACTTCCCCGTGCCCTCGACCGTCAAAGCTCTGCAGGAATTCTTGGGCATGATCAACTATTATCACCGTTTTCTGCCAGCCATTGCTGCCACTCTTGCTCCCCTCTATGCCTCCCTCAAGGGCAAGCCAAAGGACCTGAAGTGGGGTCCCCTTCAAGAAGCAGCCTTCTGCAATGCAAAGAAGGCCCTATCAACTGCTGCGGCTCTCACTTTTCCTATCCCACACGCCCCTATCCTTCTCTCCACCGATGCCAGCGACGTCGCTATTGGTGCAGTACTCGAGCAGGTTGTCAAAGGCTCGCCCCTCCATTGGCCTTCTTCAGCAGAAAACTGTCCAAGGCAGAATCGGGTTATTCTACCTTCAATCGAGAATTGCTGGCCTTGCACTTGGCTGTCCGTCACTTTCGCCATTTCTTAGAAGGTACGCCCTTCGTCATTCGCACAGACCACATGCCTTTGGTGCACGCCTTCACTCGACAGTCTGACGCCTGGTCCGCCCGTCAACGCCGACATCTCTCCGCCGTGGCTGAATACAATTGCACCCTCCAATACGTCCCTGGGAAAATGAATCCCGTTGCCGATGCCCTGTCAAGAAACACGTTGGCTGCCGTTCAACTGGGATTGGATTACAACGCCATGGCTGAAGCCCAACGACAGGATCCAGAGTATCAAGCTTGTAGGACATCCTGCACGTCCCTCCGTTGGGAAGACTTTACCCTCGAAGACTCCAACACCACCCTCCTCTGTGACGTCAGTACTGGTAGACTGCGACCTTGGATTCCTGCTCCCATGCGCCGACAGGTGTTTGATTTCATTCACGGCCTTTCACATCCCTCGTGCCGTTCTACTGCACAGCTGCTGAAGGCAAAGTTCATTTGGCACGGCATTTCTAAGGATGCTAAGGATTGGGTCCGAGCCTGTACTTCTTGCCAAACTTCCAAAGTACATCGACACACGGATTCAGGAGTGGGCACCTTTCCTCAACCTCAGCGTCGTTTCGCACACATTCACGTCGACGTTGTAGGCCCTCTACCCACATCACAAGGATATCGTTACCTGTTTACCGTCATCGACCGCTCCACTCGTTGGCCTGAAGCCATTCTCATGGAAACTGCAACGTCCGCCTCATGTACATCTGCCTTACTCTCTGGATGGATTTCAAGATTCGGTATCCCTGAGCATATTACTTCTGACAGGGGAACCACTTTCACCTCTCAATTGTGGACGTCATTAGCGAATCTCCTGGGCATCACCCTATATCAGACAACGGCCTACAACCCCGCTGCCAATGGAATGGTTGAACGTTTTCATCGCACCCTCAAAGCAGCTTTGATGTCCCGCTGCAAGGATTGCAACTGGTTTACTCAGCTTCCCTGGGTCCTCCTGGGACTATGGACCACTCCTAAAGACGCCCTCGACGTCTCAGCAGCTGAAATGGTGTATGGCGACCCGTTGGTCGTCCCTGCCGAATTTTTTCCTTCTACAACCTCCTCCGACGATCTCCAGCGCATACGTCACGTCGTGGGAAAATTTACTCCGTGCCGCCAGACTTACAAGCCCCCAGCGAAGCATCACATACCAACGGACTTGCTCTCTGCAATGCACGTCTTCCTGCGCAACGACACTAGCAAGCCACCACTAATGCCCCCTTACACGGGCCCTTTCCTTGTGATCCGACGCAGTCCAAAAGCATTCCTACTAATCATTCGGGGCAAAGAAGACTGGTTCTCCATTGATCGTCTAAAACCTGCTTATCATCTGCCAGATGACCCGCCTACAGTTTGCCTCTCCAGATCAGGGCGGCCTATTTAACATGTACAGTATGTCATTTTTAGGGGGGTGAGCCATGTACCAACCGTGTGTCACACAATTGTACATAATTATTTTGTATATATTATGCTTGTATCTGCGCTCTTCCCTCGCACTAAAAAGAACCTGAATGATCATGTCTCCGGTTTTGCTCTGTAACATTGTCTGTCTCTCGAACAGGTTATGTCCTGTTGCCTTGAGGTTTTGTATATAAAGGAGAGTGTTCCTTAATAAACAACTCAGTTGATTGCATCCTGCCTTTGAGTTCACAACCCTCTCTTGGCCCGTCACAAACCCTTTCACTGTCAGTGGTAAATTGAAAAAAACTGCTGATGTAGCCAAATCTTTAATGACCACACAAATCTTACCTTAATGGTAATTATTGGAAAGCTCTTATAAAGAACTTCCTAATAAATACTGCCATGTTATGGTTTAGGGGATTTTAAAAGATGCTTCCCTTTTTCAAATTTTGATTTAGTAACCAATGACAGTGATAGGGTTAATGGGACAAGTTCCTTTGCAGAAAACTCTCTCTCTCTCTCTCTCTCTCTCTCTCTCTCTCTCTCTCTCTCTCTCTCTCAGAATTAACATCCTATTAGTTTAGTTTTATCTTTTCAAAGCCTATAATGTTCACCTCCCCTCGTTTTCCCTAACACCAATCCCCAATACGAAATCTTTGTTTGATATTTATAATACACTTATCTCAAATCTATTCATCCTCACTCTTTACTACTTTATGCCTAAAATCAATTTTCCTTTATTGCCTTCGTGATTAACATTAAGTGTCTGAGAATTTCCACTTCTCTTCATGTCCATATCGGTTGAACGTCATCATCTGAGATGCAATGCAATGCCATTACGCCATTACTTTTAGAAGTGTCTAATTACATCGTTACATTAATACTTTAAGGTGCATTAGAAGTCACTTAAAATGGTTTTGTTTACGATTTATTATTAAAATTAAGGAAGATTACGAATAGATGTAAGTTATTGAAAGTTTGACAATGTCAAACTATTTTCTTTTTTCATAATGTCCACCTTGCTAAATTTCTTTTTTTTTTTTAACTGGTAGCAGAATATTTTTTCTGTTACTTAGATAATCATATTGTATATGAACCAATACAAATAGAATATTTACAAATACATTTTTGCAACCGTATTAATATTTACCGAAGGAAATTACATAATATTATAAAACCTTTAAAGTAACAATTAAGAATTCTATTGTTAATGTCAATTACGGAAGAGAATACCTTTCAGATCAATATGGCTCTTACGAGAATTCTATCGATTGAGGGTTTATTAAAAATAAATTCAAATTTACGACTCAAAATTATGTTTGTGATGAAGATAGATCCATGACTTGTACAAGAAAAAAAAATCTAGAATTTACAATCAGATCTTGATAAATAGTAGCTTCCGGTGTCATAATGCCATCCGGACCAATATATATGAGTACTGAGGGGAAAGGAATGTTTCAATTTATTGATAATAATCGTATAATTTTATGGGAGTTGAAGAAATATCGCTCGTTTTATTGTCTTTTTTATGAATGACATTTTTCTACTCACTTTTTCTTAGTTTTTATGGACGGTTTGATATATGCATATATGCATATTTGTATATATATATATATATATATATACGGTATATATATATATATATATATATATATAAATATTTATAATATAGATAGATAGATACATAAGCAGTATATTTTGTTTTATTTATTCATCAATCTCCTTACGTATATATGTATATATATATATATATATATACAAAGATTTATACACATGCAGTATATATGTATGTATATATATATATATATATATATATAGATGTGTGTGTGTCCTTTTGTAAATTGAACGGAAATATGTTTTTTTGGAAATTCAATGTCATTAGATGTTGATGAGTGTATTCGGAAAACGATAAAGAACTTATCCAAAATATTTCGCGGTGTATCAGTCGATCGGGCTCAATTCTTTACTTCCAATTCTGATTATTTTCTATTGATGAAGGTCTGTATTCAATAGTGGGAACGAATGAACACTGAATTTTGCAGATTCCTCGTTGAATAAAATTGAATCTTGCGAGAAAAATTCGTGCCAAACTTCGCTGAGGTATCTACACGAATTCGGAGGAACCATTCGAGTATTCGCATGTTCAAGGAATATGTAAAAGGGATGGTACATATATTTTCTCTTATCCGGATCACGGGAGGTACATGTATGTTTCATACACTTGTATATATTTCCATATGCGTATTTAACCTATGTTGTCTAAAACATCTATACAGACAGACATACAAGCATACATGAATGCTTGTCACATACATCTTTTGACAGTCTTCTTCTTTTTGGAGACCAGAACTTCATGTAAAAGGTCTCTTTCATTCTCCTATTTATTAGAATACAGGTTTTTTTTTTTTTTTTTTTTTTGATCACAACCTTTTTTCAAGTACAAATATCAAAGTATTGCTATTAACCCTCATTTATTGATAAAATCTTGCAAGTACTTTCAGCAATGAACATAGACTGTAACGCATCCGCTCATAGCATATGCTCGACTGCTTTTGAATTAAATAAAATCAAATAGGTTATTATAATTAAACTTTTTCAAAAATGTTTGGAAAATATAATCAAGAATAAAGACCAAAAATATATTAAAAACTAAAAAGGAGCTACAAAAGTGGGGGTGGTAGCCTATTGGGAAAGTCCCTGCTTTGCTATCTGTTGGACTGTAATTCGAGACTTGCTCAAGATCAATGATTTCTTGTAGTGTTTAACATCACCATATGGGATAGCCTATAATTCTTGCTTCTTGAGTAACCATTAGCCATTGCCTGGCCTTCCCTGGTCCTAGTTTGAACGGAGAGAGGGATTATGTACTGATCATTTGTACAGTATAATGATCAGTAGAGTATTGTCCTGATACGGCAGTGTCACTATTCCTTGCCTCTGCCACTCCTGAGTGACCTTTAAACAGGTGAAACTTGTATTTAAGTTGTAAAACATCATGTTTGGCACCTGGGATATCTCGGAATAAAAAATATAAATACTTTAGTAATTAATTTATTCATTTTAATTGTTCTCATACATGATTATAGGTCAAAATTGCATTACAAAAGGCTTGTCCAGAACCCTAAAGCTAAATCTTAAGGAGTCAAGAACACTTTAAAGAATATATATATATATATATATATATAAATATGTATATATAAATATATATATATGCGCGTATGTATGTGTGTTTTTATATAATTTAGTCGCATTTTGATAATATATTCACCCTTGCTCATTAAAATGCAAATTTTCAATAACGATTCCAACTCTACTTGCTGTTGTTATTAATTAGTTATTCTATAATAAGTTTTACTCTTCATAAAGGAAGCCGCAAAACAAGTCTTTCAATATTACCAGGGGAGAGTTTGAGAAATTTAGCTCTTCTTTACTTTAGTTTTTTTACAGCAATTGGTATATTGGTATATTTAATCGTTTCTTAAATTGAAAATAATATCATTACGCCGAGGAATTTATTTCTCTCTAAACAAACCATTGATCTCTGTTCCATTTTGCAATAACGAACAATTTTGAAGATATTTTTTTTTAAATAACTATTTGTTCATCGACAAAAATCCCGTCTATAGTAAAGTTCAATAAATGAAAAGGTAAAAAGAAAGGAATACAGGATTATCAGGTTTCCATTTTATCTATAATCTTAACAGGTAACCCTAAAACAGTTATTACCTTTATTGATGATATTAGTCAGGTTGCCCATATATATATATATATATATACTGTATGTATATATAGGTATATTTATGTATATAAATACGTTATATATATATATGCATATATATATATATATATATATGTGTATATATATATATGCATATATATAAATGTATATATATATATATATGTGTGTGTGTGTGTGTATATACATACATATATATATATATATATATATATAGACAGACAGACAGACAGATAATGTACAGGTATATATTGATAATCTTTTCCATTACTTCTTTGGTCCTACACCAAATTATATAGTAGATAAAAAGGGATAACACATTATACAAATAGCCAGAAATACTCCGGATTATATATTATTTATTTACTTCATGTGTTTTTTTATATTAATCCGTTACCTAAAGATGATCACTTTAAATGCGAATTATATCTAAAACAATAAGCATAAAATTATGTTTTTCTCCAGAAAATTCCACTTGGTAAAAAAGATATTTTATCATATTTTCTAATGTTTCGACATAAACAACTAGATAATTCATTCCCTTCAGTTTATTTATATTAAAACACGTAAAGGCATTCACTTGAAATCAAAATGTTAACTAAAAAATGATGTATAAAGTTATATTATTATTCCTGTTTTCATTATGTACAACTCGATCATTCAAGTAATGCATATTGTCCCCTTCATAAAATCATATCCCAATTATCTTGTCTTGTATGAAACACCGACTCCACAGTAGCCGCCTCTTATTATGGCACCACATGTTATAAATTATTTATTATTGTTTCTATGATCGGTGCAATAAATGAAGGTTAATTGTTTGGTGGATGTACTGTTGATTATTTGTGTCTTTTCTCCTTTCCCTTTTTTATTTTAATTGTTCATTACTTCTCTTGTAGTTTATATATGTCACTGTTTTCTTTCCTCCCCGTTGGATCCTTTTTAAACTAGGGTTTTAGCTTGGCTAGTAATAATAATGTCAGGGAAAATGAATAAATCATGAAACGTTTTGCAAGGCTTTTTTGTCAATCTGTTTTATGAATCTTTTTAATCTCTATTTATAAATATCAATGTATTGTGTTAAGTATTTTTATTGCTTAGTGAACAAAACACAATATTTTAAAGCAATAGAAAACTGAAATCAGTAAAGTTGTAAATAGACTGAAAAAATAACTCAAATTTTCAGATGACCATATTCAATAAAATCATATCATTTGAGTTATTACTAACATGTACTATAGATTAGGAATTCTCAAGAATCAGATAATCTCTTTTTCCTTCCTCATCTTAAGAAGCCATCTTTTTCCAAGTTCCATGGTAAGAGATTATTGAGATTGATGTGTATCTGTAAGGATTTTAGAATGAACAGGATCCTGAAAAGAAAATCTTCGTTAAACTAAAAACTCAATGAAAAACACTTTCATAGCTAGGTAATCATTCATGAATGACAGCAAAGTCATCAGAACAGTGGAAACAAGTATGGTTAAAGCATGGACATTTATTCTATAAATTCTAATCACCATCACCAACTTCATTGAGAGGATTATGTTTTGATGGACATGGATTTATTTATCCATGTTTGTTTGTTTGTGATTCGCATAACTCAAAAACTGTTCGAGTGAATCTCATGAAATTTGGTGGAGTGATTGGCCATGATCCAAGAACAAATTGATTAGATTTTTTGGGTGATTGAATTAAAGGTCAAGGCCCCGAAAAGATTAAAATCATCTTTCGCTATTTGCTTGTTACCATTGCCCAAATATTCATAATTCAATTGTCTGTCTTGTGATATACAACATGATATAGGGTAATGTATGCGCTCTACCGAGTGCCTGTTATAGTCTCCAGTCTAGTACAGTGTAATGCATTCGCTTAGCATTCGCATGGCAAGAGAGCGATCCCTGGCCGGACAGTGAGTTTAAGCTGTTTAGGTAATGATTCTGTTGTAGTTGAGCACCACACTGGGTTGTTGGGCTTGCCCGGCTGACGTTCTGGTGAGTATCTATTCTTATGATACTGGAACTGAAACCAGACACCTTCACTTTTTGCCTTTAATGTAATAGAAATCGTACTCTCCAACCCTCATACTGAGGGTGACATAATAATCATAATTTTCAGTTGCCACTAACCAATTATTTATGAAACGATTAATAAATCTACGTTACGTTTAAACAAAATATGTGGAGTGAAGTAGCTGTTGGGTACCAAGAGGCGAGGTGAATGTAAGTGACTTTATTCAACCAGATAACGAGCTTATATACAAACAGTTGAGGGCAACAATGTCACAAATCTTCAATGTGAAACATGCAATGGGTAGCTTAAACATGTTTTTTTTTATTATCAGTGCAGGAGAGAACGAGCGATACAAAAGACAATAGCATCACAGTGTATGAGCGTGTATAAGACACGTTCAGTACAGATTCGTGTCTTTTCTCAAAAGCTGCATGATCAGTCCCTGAAGACACGCAAGCTTAGGCGAAGTCCCGTCGTGAGCAGAGCCAACTAATCGATGCTGATAAGTGAAATTGACGTCTATGAGCTCAGGGAAATATCATATTAAAATTCCTCGAATATTTTTTGCCTGGAATTATACGAAGATTAGTGAAATGCGGCTGAAATGCCTTAATTTAGAGGAATTTTTTTTTCATTGAAATGTCATGTCTCAACGAATGACTTAAGTTGGGTATGTTTTTAACTAATCGATTTCAGTCCTTGTAGGAGAAAATATTAGAAAATAAAATGCTAGTACCATTGAAATATTTCTATATTTATTCGTTTAAACCTCTAGTATTGATTTTGGCAATATTCAACCTTTATTTACTTCCTTGTATTTTTTAGATTCTTTCATTCCTTGAATAAATTATCAAATCGCATATATACATGTATATATATATATATATATATATACAAAAAAACAATAAATGGAGAAAAGTAAATGTATTTCTGCTGTTTTATATATATATATATATATATATATACATACATCAAACAATAAATGGAGAAGAGTAAATGTATTTCTGCTGTTTTATATATATATATGTGTGTTTATATATATATATATATATATGTGTGTGTGTGGTGTGTGTGTGTGTGCATGAATATACATATATATGTTTTTGTATATATATTTATGTATATATATATTATATATATATATATATATATATGTATATATATATATATATATATACGTATGTATATACACAGTATATGTATATCTTTTAAAGAATTTGAGATAGAGAAATGGAAATTTTAAAGGTATTTTGACTTACAATCATTTGCATAAAGCGCATGCATAGTCTATACCATCAGCGTGATACGGCCATTTAAAATGATTTAATAACGGAGTCTGGACTATATGGCATTTTGAATGTTACCTAAGACGGGAAAGGGGTTGAGGGGGGGGGGACAATGAAATTGGCATGAAAGAAGTAACTAGTGAAAATTATTATCGTATCACCTTGCGGTGGCTGATGCGGTAATACCCCTAACTGGTGAACACCAGGCTGGAATTCGAGTACAGCTCAGACTTGTTAGTTTTTTGGTTGATGCAACATCAATATCCTTGTGAGCTAAGGATGAGGGGATTTGGGGGGGAGCCTATAGGTCTGTCTGCTGAGTCATCAGCCGCCATTTCTTGGCCCTTCTTGGCACTAGCTTGGGTGGAGAGTGTGGTTGGTCACAAATCATATGTATATATGGTCAGT
The DNA here is from genome assembly GCF_036898095.1 of Palaemon carinicauda. NCBI lineage: Eukaryota > Metazoa > Arthropoda > Malacostraca > Decapoda > Palaemonidae > Palaemon > Palaemon carinicauda. The sequence goes on from NC_090733.1 coordinate 155,140,868, forward strand.
CTCTATGGCATTTTCCTGTTTGATAGGGGAATGTTGCTGTCCCTTGCTTCTGTCATTCATTAGCGGCCTTTGAACCTTTAAACATGCCATAAATCATAATCTTTGTCCGTAAAAACTGGCGATAAGTTTAAGGAGAGTCGTTTAAAGAGAAATAAATTCATCGCTTTTTCAATCAAGGGATATAATGTTATAGAATTGCAAAGTTTTTCCAAATTTAATTACGTAAGTTAACACCGCTAATCAGATATATAAAACTCGTAGGTATGTTTCAAGGTTTTTGTTTATATATTGACAAACGCAAGTTTTTTTTTTGGAATGAAGAGTGTCTTTATTTAGTTTAGCCATGCACTATGGTGTTCTCCTTCGAACATAGACGTAAATCACTTTACTGGTGTAAATAATTTGAAAGAAATTAAAGATAAGGAAATGGACGAAAAAAAGGGAGAGGGAAAGAAACGTTTTTGATAAAAACAATAAAAGATCGGTTTGTTGAATTATTCCAAATGTAGGGATTCCCCCCTCCCCAATAGAAAAAAATATGGAATAAGGAAGAAAAAAGAAATATATAAAAAAACGTTTGATAAGAAAATAAAAGAAAGGAAAGGGCTTTGTATAGGGACTCTAATAAATAAACAATAACTTCCCAAGACGATAAAAGGGGGATAAGAACGGAAAAATGAAGACGAAATAATGAAAAAGTAACTAATAAAAAAGTGAAGAGGGTCATAGGTGTGGCAGTAATGCCAAATAGTGTGGGACCTTCATCAACCTTTTTCCATCTCTCTCATAAAGGATCCAAAAATCCTGGACTTTCTCTCTCTCTCTTCTCTCTCTCTCTCTCTCTCTCTCTCGCTCTCTCTCTCTCTCTCTCTCTCTCTCTCTCTCTCTTCTCTCTATCTCTCTCTCTACAAAGTTTTCATCAAATAACCTTTTTTAACTGTATATATTTTTCCCATGTTTTCTAGGCCCTCTTCAATCCGTTTCTAACTATATCTCTATTTAAAAGTATTCTTAATTCAATAATATTCTTTTTTACTTTTTAGTTTACTTTTTCATTCCCTTTAATATTTCTTCAGCGTTGGCTTCAGCTTTGCAAAACTGATAACCGGAAGTGTGTGACCTGCATAGATGAAATCCAAAACAAATATTTTTCTTACGTGGATTTTTCCACATATTTTGGCACTGATTTATAACAAGCTACAACCCAAATTGTAAAAGTAGGATGCTCCACCACATACCTGATTACTCATTTTTTACTATCTTAAGCCTCCCCCCCCTCCCCGCTGGGTTGTCTTAATTAGTTTATGGAAGCTACTAGGTACCGGATCCCTAACTTTCTTGAAGTGATGCTTCTATGTACAGGTCGATAGAGAGATGATCAAACTTTTATAATTAAAATCACTGCCCGGATAAGACCAGGAAGGCATGTTTAGTAAGAGTTATCTAAAGTAATTTAGGTCAACCTTTTAAATAACATAAATTTTGGTCTTTATCCTTCTCGGTTTTCAGCACTTGCGACGCTTGTTTCATTGTAAGAACTTAATTAAGATTTGTTTACTTACCGAATGTTGTAAAGGGTGTGAAGCTAACAACAGCATCCCCTCCGAAATAGGAAAAACATGCTGTGTCGATATTATCTATCTATCTGATCATATTTATCTATCTATCTATATATTATCTATCTATCTATATGTATATAGAAATGGATATTTGTATTTATATATATGTATGTATGTATGTATATCTATCTATTTATCTATCTATCTATCTATCTATCTATATATATATATATATATATATATATGTATTTATATATATATATTATGAATATATATGTATATATATGTGTGTATGTATGTGTATATATATATTTATATATATATATATATATATATATATAGTTGTAATCTAAACAAGAAAGGAAATATATAACTTTTTAATATTATCAAAATCGTCAAAATTATATCTTCTTACGAAACTGGAAGATTTCTAGACAATTTTCTCTTTATCTGACGTGAATCAGAACAAAGTTAATAAATTTAATTTGAAAATAATAATGGCTTTGTTTTAATTGACATCAAAGCGAAACCCTTATTCATCTAACCTTCGTCGTTTGGATTTGAATTCTTTGGAAAATAAATTCTATTGCGATAATTCTCATTTGACATTTTTCAGCTGAGATATCAATAATCGACTGTTTTGCATTCTTATCTAATACATTTTGAAGAAGGGAAAAGAAAAAATCTTATGATTAAGGAAAGTTTAAAAAAAGAATTACATTGTAAACAGATAACAAAGAAGAAATTGAATATCTTTTTTTTTTGTTTGGGAAAAAGAACATCCGCTTCTCTACCAGCAGACATTAGACAATGATATGTCTGCGTGGCCTGTTTGGCAAATGAACCCAACTCCTTTTTGGCACAAAGGACCCTGGGGCAGCGATAGCCAGCACAGTAAGATGAGATATTGACGGTCATTGCAGCCACAAGCAGGCTTTAACACCAGCGTTAGAAAGGTTCGTAGGCAATAGACTGAAAATTCAGGTATGGGAAATCCACAAACCTCTTTTAACTGGGTTTACAGGAAATGTAATTTTTTCCTTTCCACACTCCAAAAAACCCGTTATTTTAAACAGAAAATCTTCGTAGAAATACACTGTTCTCAGCGGTATTTCATTAAAATACAGGCGACCGTAATTTTACGAGTTGATGACAGTGATAACATTCCTTGACTCCAATATATCCGTTTTTATATGGGTAAAACTCCTGGAATAAATGTTGGCATGCATTATCGTTAATTTTTTTTTTACGGCAAAATGTAGTTTGCAAGAGAATATTGTTTTGGATATTTCCAAGAATTTAGAAATTTGTATGTGCGTAAACATTTTTGAAAGTTTAACATTCCCAGAAATTATTGTGATCGGATTTTAATTAAAGAAGTGACATAAACTTGACAAGAAATAAATTTTTATCTTTAATTTAATAAAATTAAAGGAAATTCTTTTTATTAAATAGGCAAATGTAGAGCTTCTGTTCAATTCCGGCTTAGTCTGGATAAATGGATACGGGAACGGATGAATTAGCAAAGCTAAATAAAGACAAGGTCATCTATAATGACTTCATCCTGATGCTAAATATTAATGTGTTCGTTTTTAATCTTTTACAAATTATGCATTAGTAAATTATCCTTGTCCTGCCATTTAACTTCCAATATCCTTCTGAGGGCTTTGTTCTCAAATCTCCTATATCTATTAGAGATAGTTCCATTGTTTTATATATATATATATATATATATATATGGGTATGTATTACAGCCGATGAATTTTTTTGACCAAGATTATTCGACGATTTATGGAACGTGTCTTAAATATGAGGAGTAAAATTAGATTTCCATTAACTGAAGTATTTTTGCCTTCAGTTACTTGCTTTTTCATTTTTTCCTAATGTTTGTGTTACTTATTCGCCTTTCTTTGATTGTTTTCACTCCTCGTTTATAGTTTATTCAGTTCCTTTGTTTCTTTGACATATGGCTAATCTCCGTATTTGGATCCCTTTTTGAGAGTTATAAATCGCCCATGTTATCATGATTCTAAACATTGGTATGCAAATAGATATTTCTTAAAAATGTGCTAAAAGTAAAGGCAGATTTTTTTTTCTAATTTGTTTTTACGGAAATGTGAATGTGGATTTGCTTAATAATAATAATAATTATTATTATTATTATTTTTAGTAGTAGTAGTAGTAGTAGTATTAATATCATTATTATTATTATTATTATTATTATTATTATTTTTATTATTATTATTATTATTATTATTATTATTATTATTATTATTATTATTATTATAACAGTTAATGCTGTAACATAGCCACAAGGGATTCCTCCTTGTTCTGTATGTCCTGGTTGAAACCACTAAAACCGGTTCCATATGTCTGTATACAACAAACCGATGAACCTTCGACTTTGACAGCGAATGGGCCGCCAGATAAAAGGCCTCCACAATAATTGCTCGTCCTGGAAGGCCATCCATACAGAACTGGGTTGTGCATCACAGGTTCTTGTGAACAATGGGTATCCCAACTGACAGGTCCATCGAGAAATCAAGAAAGCTCTCGACACCTGGTATGGGGCGGAGCAGTGCGGGACAAGCAGCACAACAAAAGTAAATATTTACGGCAAACGAATAATTCTCCGGGATTACTAGCAAGACGAAAAAGCCATTAAAGAATCGTAGGGAACAATAACTTAACGTTGCCATCATTTACCAAAGTCTCTCCTGTGCTGGATATTCTGAAGAAAACAAATGTGGTCTAGGATGCCCCGGGATGACCACCATGCTGCTCTAGAAACGTCTCCCCTGTTACATACAGCATGGTGCCATTAAGGCACATTACCAACAAACCCATTAAAGGTCCAATTCACGAGAATTCGTTGTAAAAAAAGCCGAAGTCATTAGCAGTGCCCCTGACGACAGGAGGCTTAGAATTCTGGAAGCCCTACTGATCCAGCAGGAGAAACACCACGCAAGAAATGTTTCTCCAACCTACCTGCCGAAGAAACAGCCTTCATCCCATGACTACAATTAGCCATAACAATCAAGACAGCACCAACGACGACAGAACTGATGAGCAATACAGCAGCTTGCCTGGAACAGGGCCTCTCCCAGCGAGCATCGCGTCTAAGAAGAGAACAGATTCCTCCAACCGGGAATCTCATGCACGTAACTCACTCACGAGCATATTAACTGGCCCAGGTACTACCTTTGCCCTCGGGGTATTCCAAGCCAATGATAATTTGACGCCTGAAATAACTCTTACCTGTGAACATATAAATACAGCCATAACACCTACATTTTATCTCTTAATCTTCGAGCTTGGTGATGACCAGACGTACTTTAGTTTAAGGCGCGTTGTAACTTGACCTTCACCACTGAAAACGACGGTGAAAGATAGATCACTGAACCATGAAAAACCCCTGAACACATTACATAAACCTAGGTTCATATGTTCTCTTCTGAAGTAAAAGAATTAATTCCTTTACTGATGAATATCCATATTTTCTCTTAGAATGAGAATAACAGTTACTGGCAAATTGCAATGCCGTAGAGAAGAAGAAAATTAGATCAATAAAAAAAGGTATCTTTGAAAATTAACGCCACTGTGACAGCCAATATCTTCAATAATGATAATGATGATGATGATAATAATAATAATAGTAATAACAATAATAATAATAATAATAATAATAATAATAATAATAAATGGAACGTTTTGTAAAATACGAATTGAGAAAACGAGTAAAAAACTGAGTAAAAAACTGAGGGAAAGGTACTTGAAAAATTAACGAAGAAGATGAAGAAGACTTGAAAGGATCTTTGTGTCGAGTAATTGTCTTTCCAATATCGTAATTCTCTCTTCAGATTTAACGCCTTCCCTGGAGGGCCTCTTCTGGCTATTATACTTATACATCTTCCCGGTTTGTCCTCCAAGTGTAAGATTTAAACGAGCTATTTCCAAGACTGGTTTTTTAACATTGTGCTTACCAGAAAATATTAGTTATTACTTTATTTAATTGTTGTCATTATTATTATTATTCTTATTATTATTTCAAATATTAGTAGTAGTAGTAGTAGTAGTAGTAGTAGTAGTAGTAATAGTAGTAGTAGTAGTAGTAGTAGTGGTAGTCAGTTTCAGTTGAATAGTATTTTTTAAGGGAAGGAGGGTAAACTAGCTATTTGAAAACTGTTTTTGAACATTGTGCTTAGCTGAAATCCAGTGGCTAATAGTTATTATTACTATTAATATTATTATTATTATTATTATTAGTAGTAGTAGTAGTAGTAGTAGTAGTAGTAGTAGTAGTAGTAGTAGTAAATTTTAGTCGAGTTATATTTTGTTTTGAGTGGAAAAAGGTATATTAGCAAATTTTGACAATTACTATTTATACTGTCGTAGAAATAAAAGATAAAAGATGCCAAAATTAATTTCGTAGAAAATTATCTTGTCGATATACAGTGAGATTGATGTGCGTCAGCCATTGAATAGTATTATTTTGACAGTCCATCTTTATATCGTCCTATGTAATAAAGAAATTAAAGTAGGGATAAAAAATTCACCTGTGATTTTAATAAATGTTGCCATTTCATTTCTATATGTTTTTCTCGATATAACGATATTTGATTTGTGATAGTTTATTTTATTTTTTTATTTTTTTTTCTTTTTTTACTGATGCCTCAGAATACTTAACCTCTTTCCCTTCAGTAATAAGTACATCGACTATTTTACCCTTTTGAGTCTATGTGAGAGAGAGAGAGAGAGAGAGAGAGAGAGAGAGAGAGAGAGAGAGAGAGAAATAATGATTGTTCATATTTCTTTTTTTTATCCTATCTCACGAGAAAGGGAGTATCCATATAACTCAACATATAAGTTACTTGAAAGAGAATTTATGGGTTTCATCATGAATAAATTATGAAGAAAATTTACCTACCTAAGACTAGGTGAAAGCAAATTAAATAATTTTTTTTTCAAAACAAAAAACAAAAAAAATATGATAAAGAGTTTCCTAGAGGCGTAAAAAATAGTGCATGAGAAAATCTTCTTTACTTCCGAGATAGCGAAGATTACCCTTGATGCTGGTTTTATATGACTGTTGTCCAACATCTCTTCCAAGGAGCTGTTTGGTAAATATATACTTTCCCCAGAGAGAGAGAGAGAGAGAGAGAGAGAGAGAGAGAGAGAGATGTGGGGAGGGATTAGAATAGTCGAGGGGAGAGAACAAAATAGTAGATTTAAACAAACGATTTTTTTTTTCGACAAATAACAGTAATGAAGGATTTTTTTTCATATAATTTTGATACGATTTTATTCTCATCTTGTTAACATAAAATTCGTAATTTCGCTTAGGTAACATAATAAGTAAATCCATTACCGAGGATGTAGAACATCGGAATAGCCTACGTTTGTAAACAAGTAAATTCATTCGAATAAATGATTAGAAACTCTGCTACTACTACTACTACTACTACTACTACTACTACTACTACTACTACTACTACTACTACTACTGTTGATATATGATGATATAAAAGGTAATAGTAATATTAGTGATCATAGTGGCACCATCAACACTAAGATTAATACGGTATAACTAGTAAAACATTCTTATAAAACAACATAATATTTTACCGACATTTGAATCTTACCATTTACAATTTCTCCATCAATTCTACTCAAGGAAAACCCATTAAAAACCGCACAAGGAAACGTGAAAGGTTGATCGTTAGACCTCCAGGTTCGAGATGTTTTTCTTGGTTCAAGAGTGAGGTCTAATAGGTTCGAAGGGCGACTTCAAAGCAGATCAGGTAGTGGGGAGGGTGGGGGGGGGGGGGATGGGTGACCTCTTGAAGAGGAGAACTTGATTGCTAAATCGTTCACATCCTAGAGAGAGAAGGTGGGGAAGGCCTAGGCATCTCTGGTTTATAGGAGAGAGAGAGAGAGAGAGAGAGAGAGAGAGAGAAGAGAGAGAGGAGAGAGAGAGAGAGAGAGAGAGAGAGAGAGAGAGAGAGAGAGAGCGGTATTCTCTCTCCCACTTTGAGGTATATTAGCTTTTGAAATTAACTTGACTGGTTAAATTGAATTATTGGACAACGTTTGTTTACTAAATAATATTTCATAAAAATTAAAGACAAAATCGTTGGTTATTAACTTCAGTGGACGAAGATTTGTATATCAACGGTTTAGTTTATGGTTTTGAATCAACATTTCTTTCATATAGATGATGGATACAATATAGATTAGGAAACGAAAATTAATTAATTTTGCATCACATTAAAGACAAACAAATAGATAAATGAACTTAATATAGTAGAGGGCCTAGAACTAGTGTTTTTGAACATTATAGTACATAAGGATGGCGGAGGCAAGGGACAGAGACATTTCCTTAGCTAGCATAACAGTGCCCTAGAGACTGACCATATATACATATGATCAGCATCCAAGCCCCCTCTCCATCTTTTGGCTGCTGATGACTCAGCAGGTCGACCTATAGGCTCCTCAAAGCCCCCTCCTTTAGCTCACAAGGATGGTGAGGTTGCAGCCTCTATAGGAACTAACGAGCTTGAGCGGGACTCGAACCCCAGTCTGGTGATTACCAGTCTGGGACGTTACCAAATAGGCCACTAGGTTAGCTTTTTTGTATCTCTCCATTCCCATTTTCTGTCTACCAAGATTTTCGGTGACCAAAATTCGATTGACAAAAAATTACACGTTACCAGCATAGTTCTATTAGGCGGCCTTTTTTTTTTATTCAAGGACAAATTACCATGTTAATGATTAATAGAATTAATGTTAATGAAAGGAATAACAGTTTGCTTCATTAACCTTTATTAATGATCAACGACTGTTATTAGTAATCAATCGGTAGCAGTGATTCATCATTTATACACAAATTGAAATCAATAATGAATATCAGACACTTTGACCAATTTGAATAAAAAGTATATGTTATATACATGTGCGGTTTTATCTGAACGCTGTCTCATGCGTATTTTCGATGCAATAAATCTACTGTTAAAAAACCCTAAAATTTTAATCGGAAATTCTCCGTAAAAATACTGTTCTTAGCAGCATTTCGGTAAAATACTGGTGAACGTAATTTTACGTTACTTTGTTATTATCTCTTACGGGTTGGTGACCGTAATATTACTCCTCTACCTCAATATATCCGTTTTTAAAACGGTAAAAATCCTGGAATAATTATTGCCAGGCATTTACGTTTTTTAATACAAATTTTTAAGTGTGATACATTGAATTTGAAGAATGTATCTATCTATCTGTCCAATTATAAAAAGGCAATCATTAAAATATGTTGATAGCCAACGGAAATAGAATTCCTTTTAAAAATTGAATGCTAGCAACAACGATTAAAAAAAAAAAAAGTTGCAAGTCAGACCGAGGCAACATCATCGTTTTTAGTGTTTCGCGGAAATGGTGCATAACATTGCAATAACTCCGCATAACTGTCACAGGATCATCCATTATTCCCAAAAGAAATTCCTATTTCTGGGAATTGAAAAGAAAATGACAACTTTCAGGAGCGTCGATAATTTCGTATAATGATAATTTGTTACACGACAAGAAGGTCTTTTATGCAATCAAGTAATAAAGTTAAAAGCATCTCGAATTGTTCATGCAATTTTATAGCGTAGAAGTATCGATCAATATCTTGGAAAACATTTATTAATTGCTTTGTTTCAGTCGTTTTCAGATATTGCTTGAGGGTTTGCATTCCATCTGCTTTATTGGAAGATATATTGAAATTTCTTGGGTACTGCAAAAGTGATTCTTTGTTATCTGTAATACAAATTGTTCGTGTTTATTATAAAACCATTTGCAAGAATAAAGCGAATATTGGTTTGACAACGTTATTCATTCACATGGAAGTAATGGAAATGAATTAATGCACTAAAGCATAGTTGGCTATTGTAGATCGTTACGTAAATAGTGAGAAAGTGAATAGTAAGTGATCGAATTTCTATGAAAATTAGTTGTAACTATTATTATAAATTACTTAGAGAGAGAGAGAGAGAGAGAGAGAGAGAGAGAGAGAGAGAGAGAGAGAGATGGAAATAACCATTAGAGAATAACAAAACTAATGCCTTGACAATTAAGTTGAGTTTTCAAATGTTTGTGATATAAACCAAGTGACTTGCAAGAAATCGTCTTGGCGTTACACTAATTTCATTAAAATATTTTTATTTTATTTACATTATTCAAGAAACAAAATTATGAACTGCATTAGTCTCTAATGAAAGAAGAAAATACGAAAGTAATTAAATAGGGAGAAATAGAAGATAAAGTTTATCCTACGAAGAAAGAATATAGACATTCTTTGCAATCATTTACTTTGTACATTCCAGAATCTAGAAAAAAAGTCATGTTCGCAAGGAAGATTATTGTGCACATAAAATTACTATTGCCTGGAGAACCTAATTGTGTTTTTAATGTCATATTACATGGCGTTTCAAGAGAGTAATGTGGTAGGAAATTGGGTTATAAAGGAAACGTTTAGGAATCATTGCATTTAGGAAATGTGCCTCGGATGTGTTCGGGAAGGAATGCTGAGGAATTTGATGATCTCTGGCTTTGTTTATTCAAATGAATAGTGTCATGTGAATAGTAATACTTACTGACGTACGACTTATGTGTACTTAAAATACTACTAAGTTTGCTAAAGTGGAGATATTTAGATTCTTTCAAAAATTGTTTTAAAAATTGTTTTAAAGTGTCCTATAAATAATATAATTACTAATATATAACTTATGTGTACTTGATATTCTACACTGTCTACAGTTTGTTAAAGAAAATAATTTTAGATTCTTTCAAAAGCTCTTTTTCAACAAAATAATACATGAAGACTGGGTAAAGTAAAATACAGTTATTACAAACTCTCTCTCTCTCTCTCTCTCTCTCCCTCTCTCTCTCTCTCTCTCTCTCTCTCTCTCTCTCTCTCTCTCACCCATTGGTTTTGAATTTAGCCACTAACATATGCAAATGAATTTTGGTATCTAAATAATAAAAATTTTTATTTTTTTCCAAACGAAGTAAAGAGGCATAAGAATACCAAAAGCAACGGAACAAAGAAGGTCAGACACAAATCCTTTCCTTAATCCTCTCTTTATCACGCAAATTCCTTTGGTGACTTTCTCCTTCCCAAGAGAATGGACCATCAATAAAGTTGGCATAGAATGTTTCCGCATTTCCTTGATTGAAAAGTCCGTGATTAATTGCAGACCAACTTTTTAGTTATAATGGCAGGAATCGTTCTTAATTGAATTTTTTGAGAATATATTTATTGTATTTATAAAGTGCAATATTTTTACGCCTATGTGTAATATTTAGAAAAAATGTAAAGGCAATAATTGGAAATTGGCTTAGTGAGTAATAATTCTCTCTCTCTCTCTCTCTCTCTCTCTCTCTCTCTCTCTCTCTCTCTCTCTCTGGCTTTCCATGTAAAACGGAACAATCTAAAACGAGATAGCCGATAGAAAATGAGTCAAATATTTTCTCAAGTAAATGAATAGTTTTTTTTTTTTTTTTTTTCTTTGAGACCATGAAATACAGAGAACTGTTTATTTTCTAGTGTATATAATGTATGAATACATACCACTTGATACATAGACATGTATATATATGTATATATATACAGTATAAATATATGTATATAGTATATATATGTATATAAATGTATATATACACGGTATATGTCTTATATGATTGAGTTTATATATATATATATATATATATGTGTGTGTGTGTGTGTGTGTGTGTGTGTGTGTGTGTGTGTATTTAAGAGGAGATAGAGTATGGCAACGGTTCTAAAAGAAATTGTACAAGAATTCTCAATCCTTTTGCAAGTCTGATCCTAGCAAGAGATTTCGGATGCTGGAATCCGACCCTGCTAAAGAATACCTGGAAAGAATTCTGCCTGACGACCTTTTCATCCTTTGCCATTTTATCACCTATCCTCATCCTTCCCTTATTCTCGTTCCCTTCTTTCGCTGCACAAAATTTCCAGCGTTCTTTGCGATGCCTTATTCCAGACGGTCCTAGGGTGAGAAAAAAAGAATTCGGGGTAAAATTTGAACGGCTCTTCCAGGCGTTGGGGAGGTTGGTTTGAAATGGACCGAGCTCTCGGGTGAATATTCAATGAAGCTCTGGCGGTCCAACGACCTAAATGTCACCACTTTTCAAGACGCACCTTTTTCACAGCTCGGACAGGGCAAGCGAATCCTGTAAGGTTAGGTCAAGGAAGGGTGTGAGATAGGGTTGAAGAGACAGAGAAAGGTGACAGTTACATAAAGAACATCAAGTAGACGTGATACGCAGCCGGAAGTTTGGCTGTAAAAAATAACCATTGGCTGCAAAGTTAAGGATGAATTTGAGAGAGAGAGAGAGAGAGAGAGAGAGAGAGAGAGAGAGAGAGATTTTCGTAATATTTTACAACCTAATGGTAAATGTCGGTGAGGTATTACTAAAAATTACATTATTTTATTATTTTAATGAAGAAATAATTTTTGAGAAGATTGCTAAACAAATAGCGTTATTGAATTGTTTGAAAAGAAAGTAAATAATGTGCAGAATATTGCTTATCACTAATACATAAGAGGGTAGCATAGATGCGAGATATTGTATGGGAAAATTTATTCATGTTCAAATGTATGTTTTGATATGAACATACTGCCGTAAATACTTTTGGTTGATTGAAATACGTTAAGAATTGTTAAATTCATGTAGGTTTCATAGTCTGGTTATATAAATACTTATTTTTTCCTCATAATTTGTTATTTATAATTATATTCAGACATTTTATGGCGTAAACAATTTCATTATTAAAGTAAGTACGATAAATATATGGGATTAATGGCTATTGCTAATAATTTCGAAGCTATTAATAGAATAGTTTTGAAATATACCTTAAAATTAAAACTTTAATACAGTTTTATTTTCGTCCCTGAATTGAAGGTATAAAGGAACAAATTGTTTTAAAAACAGGTGCCACCAGTGGTATTACTTCGATACAAATTAATTAATTATAAACTTTGTATTACTGCTGCCTTTTCCTTAGTCATACGTGAATGATAGAGCTTTAGAAATAACCGAAAATATCTTGGGAAAAAACTTATTTTTGTTTACAATTTCTCCATTGATTTAATAAATAGAAACGTTTACTCATATTTTCCTTAGATCTAGACATAATTCACTTTTCTCCAGTCTATGGTCACTTGACTTGATTAACGCTGTTATATCTTCAACTAAGTTTGGTTTTCACTGAGAACAAAATATATTTAGTTTTTCATTTGGTCTTCTCCATGTCTATCTTTTATGTTTTTTTTTCTTTTTTTTTATAAAACGGTATTCATGATGTATATACATATACGCATAGATATATATACCCATGTCTCTTTTATAGAATATTCAATTAATTCTGTTTTTGAATTTTTGAAAGACTTTTGATAATGAATTTATTTTAAATTACTTATGTCATATGCAGGATCCTATCCGACAATATAAGGGAGAATTTAAGCCAGTTCGAATTCAAGACTATCGTTGAATTACTCATAAAATGAATAACATTACATCTTAATGTCATGAGGTATTCAGTGCTATTGTAATTATATATGAAATATGTTTTTGTCAACATAGGGATATTAGCATGAATAATGATACCCTGTTATAAACCGTTGACCTAACGAGGTCATCAGAATATAGGTCAATTGTTTGTAATAAACTTGGGCCATTATTGGGAATTTTTGATGATCAAAGGTCGAGGCGAATGAGCTGAAAATAAATATCCACGTTTGATGTGCAAATGTGAACGTTGGCACCAGTTTTTATCATGAGTGTATCTGTGTGATAATGCTGTACAAATGTGCTTTTATGTCGGAATACATTGGTTCTAGAATAGGAATTCTATATATAGGACGTTCTCCCGGATAATTAACTTTGAATACTATTTCATTTTAATTTATTTTTCAGATTGCAATACTATTTTATTTTAATTTATTTTCAGATTACCAAGGCTCTTATAGGCAAGACATGAAGATGACACATATGACAATGAGTATTGAAGATGATAAGAGAGTTGACAGCAGATAAAATATGGTGTTTAGGTAGCTTCCGGAAATCGTTGAAGGTCTTTTGCTGCAGTGGTTTCCAGTGACGTTCAAATGCTTATGGATTGAAGTAAGTCCTTTTATTTTTACAAGAAAAAAGGAAAATTACGGATTCGTATATTGATGTCTTGAACATTCTTTTGATTGATGGATATATATATATATATAGATATATATTTATGTATATATATATATATATATATATATATATATGTATACACTAAAGTACCGAAAATAGTATTTCTGTTATGTATTTTTCATAAACTGCAATGGTCCTCTTGGTATCAGCTACTTCGAGACAACGCTCGTAAAGTATTGTCTTGGAATAGGATTTAAGTTATAAATGTATATTTATACATTTACGTATATATATGTATGTGTATATATATACATATATATACATACATATATATATATCTATCTATCTATATATATATATATATATATATATATATATATATATATATATATATATATATATATATATATATATATATATATATATATATATATATATATATATGTTACATTCATCCATAAGTATTTGTTTATTCATTTTATATATATATATGTATATATATATATGTATATATATATATGTATATATATATATATATATATATATATATATATATATATATATATATATATATACATATATAACCTCGCGTGTATGTATTTACGTAAAATTATCTCTGAAGTTACTGTACGAGAGAATAAGATACCTTATCCATAGGTACGTTTTTATTGAGTTATACATAATTTCATGAACAAGCATCACTAAACCACCGGATGATAAATGGACACGAAACCCCGCCATAGCCAACGTTCAAGAGGAGACTGGTGTTATTTGAGTTTTTTCCAAAGATTCTTACTCTGGAGAGAATATAGAGAAATGTGTCTGACGTTGCGAGACCGAAATGGAGACTGACATATACATTGTCGAGCCTAGACAAACGAAGTTGACGTCATCCCCGATGAGTATCTTCCAGATGGGCAGAAATTTGATTATGTCGTTGCCAGTAAGGCTTATGAATAAAGTAACACAGTGGCAATAGCAGGAGGAGCGCATCCAAGAAGGTTTTCAATCTCGTGAGGAATAGGACTTCTGTGTTTGACGGTGAATGATAGAATTGTAAACAAAGATAGGGGCTTGAGGAGAGATATGGAATGGGTGTCACAAGTAATAAAAGAGAAGGGATTTTGCGGGAGAGCTGTTAGGTTTTAACTGCAAGTAAGAACGTCACAAAAACTCAAACCTGAGCTAGCATGCTTATACAAGTTGGTCTATTAACAATGCAGGGAAGAGCGAGTGATGAGATGAAAGAGTTACAATATGCGAGTGTTTATGAAACACGTGCAGTACGTGGCTCTCTCTAGATATTACATACATGTAAAATAGAGCGCCCTGCTATAGAGAGTCTACTGTAGGTGGGTCGTCTGGCAGAAGATGTTCAGGATTTAGGCGATGAATGGAGACCCGGTCTTTCTTCTTTGCCACGAATGTTAAGAATGCTGTTGGCATACAACAGATCACGAGGAAAGGGCCTATGTAAAGGGGTGCCAGCGGTAGTTTGATAGTGTCGTTGTACAGGAAAACGTTCGTTGTCGAGTGCAGATTGGTCGGAATGTATTGCTTAGCTGGTGGATTGTAAGTTTGGCGGCAAAAAGTAAATTTTCCCACAACATAACATAGCCTGCTGGAGATTGTCGTGGGAGGTTGCGGATGTAAAGAATTTGTCAGGGACAACCAACGGGTCACCATACACAATTTCAGCTGCTGAGACATCCAAGGCATCTTCAGAAGTGGTCCTCAATGTAGAAGAACCCAGGAGAGCTGCTTTGTAGGTGCGATGAAAACGTTCAACCATTTCTTTGGTAGCAGGGTTGTCTAATGTTGTCTACAATTGCGATGTGAAAAGTGTTACCCCTGTTAGAGGTAATATGTTTAGGGATACCAAATCTCACTATCCATTCTGAGAGTACATGAAGTGGACGTTGCAGTTTCCATAGGAATGGCTTCAGTCCAAGGAGTGGAGCTGTCGATAATGGTAAACAGGTAGGTACCAATGTCCTTGAGATGTTGGTAGGGGTTTTACTACGTCGACGTGAGTGGGGGCGAAACGATGTTGAGGTTGACGAATAATGCCCACTCCTGAATCCGTCTTTTGAAGTTGTTTTGAAATTTGACATTGATGGAGAGGAAAGGTTCATGTGGTTGTTCATAAAGTCTTTGCCTTTGGTCATCAATTCCTTCATGCGCGAAATATTGACATCGGGGATAACAGTGATTACAGGTTTTGGTAGGCACCGTACTCAGAGGGCATGAAGTAGATTCACTTCATGATGAGAGCCGAGTGTGGGAGGTTGCAGGGGAGCGATGCTGGTTATATCCCTGAGGGCAAGCTATTTGGGTGCCTTGTAATGGTGTCATACGTTATTGGGGTGTCCCTTGGTCGGGAAGCCAATGGTAGATTTCTGGGAACGTGTGCTCTGGGATCATCCCGAGGACATAGTCTGCTTTACTTTATTAGCAAGTCACCTCCTTGATGCAAAACTGGACTTTGATATGCTGGAACCAGGCGAACACTTTAACGCTGGCAAAGGGTGGCAGTTTTATTGAGGAGGTGTGTGTGGAAGAGTTAGGTTCGGTGGGCGACATCATCAAACAGTATGACACAGTAGTGAGGGGATGGCAGGAGGGAGGGAGTCACTCCTGAGTCACCAATTGTGCGGGAGAGCCGTTAGGGTGTAACTGGGAGGAGAGGTGAATGCAACTGAACTTTAGTAATCAATTATCGAGTTTATATACATGGACTTGCGAGCAAGAACGTCACAAAAATTCAAATATAGTCAAACCTGAGCTAACATGATTACACAGATAGGTCTATTAACAGGGCAGGGAAGATAAAAAAAAAAAAACTATTAAAGTGTACGAGCATGTCTGAAACACATGCGGTAAAGGATCCACTAATAAAGGAGAAGGGGAGAAGAGATCCAGTAATAAAGAAGTGATCCAATAATAAAGGAGAGATCCAGTAATAAAGAAGTGATCCAGTAACAAGGAGAAGGGATCCAATGCTAGAGAAGGATCCTGTACTGAAGGAGAAGGTGTTCATTAATAAAGGAGAACGGATCCGGTAATAAAGGTAAAGGGATCGAGTAATAAGTTATAAGTGAGAAATTAATAAAGGAAAAGTGATCCATTGATATAAGAGAAGTGATAAAGGTGAAGGGATCCAGTAATAAATGAAAAGGGATCCAATAATGAAGAAGAGATCCAGTATTAAATAAGAGATCCAGTAATAAGGAAATGATCCAGTAATAAAGATGTGATCCAGTAATAAAAAAGGTATCCAGTAATAAACGAGAAGGGATCCACGAGGTGTTGCAAGAAGACCACAGAGAAGATTGTTCAAGATCGTCCAGAATTATTTAGTAAATGTGATGGCAGAGGCTGGAGGGACGTGAAAAGACATCGCCCTTGACTTGTTGTGGAAGATTTTTAATTAGATGGGTGAAGAGCCAGGAAGTGTTTCGACTGTTCGAGGGAGTAAATTCACAGTTATCGGTCAGGATTGGACGATTTCCATTTTGATGCAAAATTGTATCGAAAGGGCAAAGCTGAAGAATTTTTTAAATATCCTTATTTGAGAAATTCTTCCGATTTATTGTAACACTTTGAATAAAAAATTTGAGTAATCGAGCCTGTTCCATTTCCTCTTCACCTCCTAATAATCAACAATAGAAGCTGACAAGTGGCAAGTAGCGCTTCCATCCTCTCTCTCTCTCTCTCTCTCTCTCTCTCTCTCTCTCTCTCTCTCTCTCTCTCGATCTGACATTACCGCAGCTTCCTTTGGCAGCATTAGGGTCACTATTAAACATAACTTTACACTGTACTATTTTCTGAATGTTATATGTCGAAGGGATTTCAAGCAGGTTTTTCTGTAAACATTTGCATCATAACATTAGAAGATAAATCCTCTTCAGATATAGAATAGTGTAGAAACTCCTAATAATGAATAAAATTGTATAATACAATCAGTATATCGTTAAACGATCGTTAAGAATTTCAACCTCTGCGGTGGTAATGAAACGAATTGGTCAAAGAAAGTGAACAAACTATACTCGTGCAAATTATTCAGCCGTTTGACAAGGGTCTTTTTTTCAGAATACTTCGTGTCAAACTCAAAATACTGAGGACATCTTATCCTCTAAGGGGGGAAACTAATCGGGTTATCCTCAGAAGCGGATTAAGCTCTTCAATACCAGAAGCTAATAATTGCCTTGTACCTTTTTAAGAAAGACACCATAACATCAAGCGGCAGAGTTGATGGTGAATGATTTCGTATTAACAATGATAATCTAAAAAGAAACAATTGTCTCACGTTAATAGTGTGTTTGTGCCTTATATTATCAAAAAACTTATATTTATGGTATGGAAGTATAGTTTGAAATAATAGTAGGTGTGATAAATAACGCTCAAGGTGACGTTTAGTTCCTAAATTTGGGGTGAAATTACAGCCCTCGATACGTTTGGGGAATATAATGACTCGTAAGCCAAGCTGCGCCTTAATTCCAGTATATTCCTATCGTTCTTTTCGTTTTTGGAAAATGGACAACTTGTTGGATATGTTTTTGTGACAGAATCATCGAAGTAACATCATTCTCCAACTGCCCTTCGGGTCTGATTAGCCTCCCCATCTCCAACATCTTTCCACATGACCTAGGTTTCAATAATCAAAACATCGTGAAAAATACGAAGAAATATATTTCTGCACTCTGTATTCCCTTATTATTATTATTATTATCATTATTATTATTATTATTATTATTATTATTATTATTATTATTATTATTATTATTATTATTATTATTATTATTATTATTATTATTAGCTAAGCTACACCCTTAGTTGGAAAAATATGCTATAAGCACAAAGCCTCCAACAAAAACAAAAAAAAATAGAAAGTAGTCAGTGAGAAGAATAAATGATTAAATTGCAGAAGAAATAATCAATAATTGAAATGAAATATTCCAAGAGCAGTAATACCATTAAAATAAACCTTTCTTATACAAACTATAAAAACCAGAAAAAATTCAGGAAGAAAAAATAGATAAGAATATTGTGTCTGAGTGTACCCTCAAGCCAGAGAACTCTACCCTAAGACAGTGGAAGACTATGGTACAGAGGCTATGGCACTACCCAAGACAACAGAACATTGTTTTTATTTTAGTGTCCTCCTAGAAGAGTGGCCTACTATAGCTACAGAGCTTTTTCTATCCTAACTAAGAGGAAAGAAGCCACTGTACAATTACAGTGCCTCTATGACCTGCTTGAATAGGCAGATATGAGTATGATCATCTTTTGGTTATATATGAAGTCTGATGATATTCATTTCACTTCATAACTTTTCGGAATATTATATAAAATTTTCAGAAAGAAAAATATACCCAAAAATTAATAATCTTTTATGGAGCAAAACTTTCTACCACTCTTATAAAACAATTATTATCAAGATATGGGATCCCAGTTCTTTAGTCTCCATATTTTTTTTTTCTTGGCAAGTTTAATATAGCCAAAGGGATACAATGTGTGAGACATTCACTTCGCTGTTCTTCCCCTTCGAGTGGATGCCATCAAACTGATTCCTGCGAGGCAATCATCCAAGGAGTAATGGACCCCGATGCTTGTTTAGTTGTTTCCTGGATGTTGGAGGGGTCGGTCCATGACGGGAAGAGAGGAGGAGAGCGGAATGGATTGAAAAAGAGACCGAGAAAAAATCATGAATGTTTGAGAAGTGGACCGTTCGGCCAATATAAAGGAAAACGAATAGTACTGACCATAGGGCAGGAAGGGGCATCGATGTGAGAGAAAACAGGAAGTTGTCAGGCATTCATCTCCCATAAAGTAATCAATGGTTATAACCTCAGTCTTTGCTGTAAGGATGTGTATCTCTTCGCTTCTATTTTGAAACTGGTTCAGAGATCAGATTCGTCATTATTACAAAATGGTTATGCGTATAAGAAGCTGGAAGGTATTTCCTGTAGGGTGAATCTGTGATTCAGTGCAGCATAGTGTCTTACTTTTATGCAAGAACATATGGGTAGAAAAGGTCTCTTGCAATTTTAGTATAACATTTAACTGTTTCTCCCGTTTTTTATTCCTACGTTGCTTATCACTAAGAAGCATTTTGGCATTATCAGTTAAACATCATGAGCCAGTTTCAGAATTAGTACCTAATTTCTTAACAAATAGTAAGTATTTATTAAACTCAAACTTCTTTTTAGCCTTTAGTTGTCTCAAGCGTTACTTACACGATATCAAAAATTAAATCGAAGAATGATAGCGATCTGTCGTCAATTGGTGATCATCACGACACTGAATTGGTTGATTGGATGCTGCCAATCGAACATAATCATCTTCCCATAGTGGGAGATGCTATCTAAATTACAATTATAGATTATTGAGATGGAAAATGTTTCATTTTTATATTAGAATACAGGACGTTTCCCGTTATGTTGGAAGTCGATTTCAAACAGTTTTCTTTATTTTAGAGCAAAACATTGTCAAACTAGTGGAGATATTGGACTAGTTATTTGGGATCTATTTCTGCCTTCAGTATGGAAGTATACAAAAACTATTATTTTGAACTCTGAATAAAATAGAGTTTTGAGGAAGGTTTGTGTCTAAGAGGTCAACGTGACTAATTTTCATTATAAATCAAATAATGAGTTTTTAGAAAAGTTACCTGAGAAAAGATTGAAAAGTGGGGTCTGTAATGAATAAATGTGATCACAAGAGAATTCCATTAACCCTTTCACTGTCAGTGGTAAATTAAACAAAACTGCTGATGTAGCAAAATCTTTAATGACCACACAAATCCTACCTTGTTGATAATTATTTTAAAGCTCTCATAAAGACCTTCCTAATAAATACTGCCATGCTCTGGTTTAGGTGATGTTATAAGATGCTTCCCTTTTTAAATTGTTTGATTTAGTAACCTTTGTCATTGATAGGGTTAATGGAACAAGTTCCTATGCAGAAAAGTTCCTCTCTCTCTCTCTCTCTCTCTCTCTCTCTCTCTCTCTCTCTCTCTCTCAGAATTAATATCCTATTAGTTTAGTTTTATCTTTTCACAGCCTATAATGTTCACCTCCCCTCGTTATATCCAACACCAATCCCCAAAATGAAATCTTCGTTTAATATTCATAATCCACTTATCTCCAATCTATTCATCCCCACTGTTTACTACTGTATGCCTAAAATCAGTTTTCCTTCATTGCCTTCGTGATTAACATTAAGTGTCTCAGATTTTCAACTTCTCTTCATGTTCATATCGGTTGAACATCATCTTCTAAGTTGCAATGCAATGCCATTACATCATTACTTTCAGAATTGTCCAATTACATCGTTACATTTACTACTATAAGGTGCGTTAGAAGTCACCTAAAATGATTATGTTTACGGTTAACTATTAAAATTAAGGAAGATTGCGAATAGATGTAAGTTATTGAAAGTTTGAGAATATCAAACTATTTTCTTTTCCTATAATGTCCACCTTGCTAATTTTTTTTTTCTTGGTAGCAGAATTATTTTTTCTTTTACTTAGATAATCATATTGTATATGAACCATTACAAATAGAATATTTGCAAATACATTTTTGCAATCGTATGATTATTTACCTAAGGAAATTACATAATATTATAGAAACCTTTAAAGTAACAATTAAGAATTCTTTCAGATCAATATGGCTCCTACGAGAATTCTATCGATTGAAGATTTATTAAAAATAAATTCAAATTTACGACTCAAAATTATGTCTGTGATGAAGATAGATCCATGACTTGTATAAGAAAAAATATATTATCTAAAATTTACAATCGGATCTCGATAAATAGTAGCTTCCGGTGTCATAATGCCATCCGGGCCAATATATATGAGTGATGAGAGGAAAGGAATGATTCAATTTATTGATAATAATCGTATAATTTTATGGAAGTGGAAATAATATCGCTCGTTTTATTGTCTTTTTATGAATGACATATTCCTATTCACTTTTTCTTAGTTTTTAGGGACGGTTTAATATATATATATATATATATATATATATATATATATATATATATATATATATGTATATATGATTTTGTGTGTGTGTCTGAATATATTTTAGTCGCATTTTGATAATGTATTCATCCTTACTCATTTAAATGCAAATTTTGAATAGCGATTCCAACTTTACGTGTAGTTGTTATTAATTAGTTATGCTATAATAAGTTTTACTCTTCATAAAGGAACCCGCAAAACAAGTATTTCAATATTGCCAGGGGAGAGTTTTAGAAATTTAGCTCTTCATTACTTTTGTTTTTTACAGCAACTGGTATATTGGTATTATTTAATCGTTTCTTAAATTGAAAATGAAAGCATTACGCCTAGGAATTTATTACTCTCTAAACAAACCATTGACCTTTGTTCCATTTGCAATTCCGAACAATTTTCAAGATATTTTTTAAATAACTATTTGTTCATCGACAAAAATACCGTCTATAGTAAAGTTCAATAAATGAAAAGGAAAAAAAGGAATACAGGATCCCCTAAAACAGTTATCACCTTCATTAATGATATTAGTCAGGCAGCTCATATATATATATATATATATAGAGAGAGAGAGAGAGAGAGAGAGAGAGAGAGAGAGAGAGAGAGAGAGAGTTAATGTACAGGTATATATTGATAATCTTTTCCATTACTTCTTTGGTCCTACACCAAATTATATAGTAGATAAAAAGGGATAACACATTATGCAAATAGCCAGAAATCCGCCGGATTATATATTATTCATTCACTTCATGTTTTTTATATTAATCCATTACGTAAAGATGATCACTTTAAATGAGAATTATATCTAAAACAATAATCATAAAATTATGTTTTTCTCCAGAAAATTCCACTTGGTAAAAAAGATATTTTATTATATTTTCTAATGTTTCGACATAAACAACTAGATAATTCGTTCCCTTCATAGTATTTATATTTATCCATTACGTAAAGACAATCACTTCAAATAAATGGTAACTAAAAATGATGTATAAAGTTATATTATTATTCCTTTATTCATTATGTACAACTAGATAATTCAAGTTATGCATAGTGTCCCCTTCATAAAATCATATCCCAATTATCTTGTCTTGTATGAAACACCGACTCCACAGTAGCCGCCTCTTATTATGGCACCACATGTTATAAATTATTTACTGTCGTTTCTATTCTCGGTGCAGTAAATGAAAGTTGATTGTTTGGTGGATGTTTTGTAGATGGTTTGTGTCTTTTCCCCTTTCCCTTTTTTATTTTAATTGTTCATTACTTTTCT
The DNA here is from genome assembly GCF_036898095.1 of Palaemon carinicauda. Classification (NCBI taxonomy): domain Eukaryota; kingdom Metazoa; phylum Arthropoda; class Malacostraca; order Decapoda; family Palaemonidae; genus Palaemon; species Palaemon carinicauda. Next base: position 155,163,912 of record NC_090733.1, read on the forward strand.
TGTAATTTATATATTTCCTTGTTTCCTTTCCTCCCCGTTGGAGCCTTTTTAAACTAGAGTTGTAGCTTGGCTAGTAATAATAATGTCAGGGAAAATGAATGAACCATGAAAGGTTTTTCAAGGCTTTTTATCATTCTGGTTTTTTAATCTCTATTTATAGATATCAATGTAATCTGTTAAGTATTTATATTGCCTAGTGAACAAAACATAATATTTTGAAGCATTAGAAAACTGAAAACAGTAGAGATGTAAATAAAATAGATAAGAATAACTCAAATTTTCAGATGACCCTATTCAATAAAATCCTATCAGTTGAGTTATTACTAACATATACTATTGATTTAGGAATTCTCAAGAATCCAATAATCTCTTTTTCCTTCCTAATCTTAAGAAGCCATCTTTTTCCAAGTTCCATGTAAGAGATTATTAAGGTTGCTTTGTACCTGTAATGAGTTGTAGAACGAACAGGATCCTGAAAAGAAAATCTTCGTTAAACTGAAAACTCAATGAAAACCGTTTTCATAGCCAGGTAATCATTAATGAATGACAGCAAAGTCATCAGAACAGTGAAAACAAGTATGGTTAAAGCATGGACATTTATTCTATAAATTCTAATCACCATCACCAACTTCATTGCGATGGTTATGTTTTGATAGGCATGGATTTATTTATCCATGTTTGTTTGTTTGTGATTCGCATAACTCAAAAACTGTTCGACAGAATCTCATAAAATTTGGTGGGGGGATTGGCCATGATCCAAGAACAAATTTATTAGATTTTTTGAGTGATTGAATCAAAGGTCAAGTCCCCGAAAAGATTAAAATCGTCTTTTCGCTATTTGTTTGATACCATTGCCCAAATGTTCATAATTCAATTGCCTGTCTTGTGATATACAACAGGATATAGGGGAAGGTATGCGCTCTACCGAGTGCCTATTCTAGTCTCCAGTCTAGTACAGTGTAACGCATTCGCCTAGCATTGGCATGGCAAGAGATCGATCCCTGGCCGGACAGTGAGTTTAAGCTGGTTTGGTAATGATTCTTGTTGTGGTTGGGCACCACACTGGTTTGTTGGGCTTGCCCAGCTGACGTTCTGATGAGTATCTATTCTTATGATACTGGAACTGAAACCAGACACCTTTACTTTTTGCCTTTAATGTAATGGAAATGGTACTCTCCAAACCTCATACTGAGGGTGACATAATAATCATAATTTTCAGTTGTCATTAACCAATTATTATGAAACGATTGATAAATTTACGTTACGTTTAAACAAAATATATGTAGTGAGGTATCTGATAGGTACCAAAAGAGAGGCGATGTGAATGTAAGGGACTTTATTCAACAAGATAACGAGCTTATATACAAACAGATGAGGGCAACAATGTCACAAATATTCAATGTGAAACATGCAATGGGTATCTTAAAGTTTCTTTTTATTATCAGTGCAGGAGAGAACGAGCGATACAATAGACAATAGCATCACAGTGTATGAGCGTGTATAAAAGACGTTCAGTACAGATTCGTGTCTTTTCTCAAAAGCTGCATGATCAGTCCCTGAAGACACGCAAGCTTAGGCGAAGTCCCGTCGTGAGCAGAGCCAACTAATCGATGGTGATAAGTGAAATTGACGTCTATGAGCTCAGGGAAATATCATATTAAAATTCCTCGAATTTTTTTTCCTGGAATTATACGAAGATTAGTGACGTGCGGCTGAAATGTGTTTTAACCATTGACTTAATTTGGAGGAAATTTTTTTCATTGAAATGTCATGTCTCGACGAATGGCTTTAGTTGGGTATGTTTTGAACTAATCGATTCCAGTCATGTTAAGAGAAAATATTAAGAAATAAAATAACAGTATCAATTAAAACTTTTTATATTCGTGTTTAAACCTCTTGTATTGATTTTGGCGATATTTAACGTCTTTTTACTTTCTAGAATATTTTAGATTCTTTCATTCACTGAATAAATTATCAACTCGCATACATATATACAGTATATATATATATATATATATATATATATATATATATATATATACACACACACATATATATTCATATATATATATATATATATATATATATATACATCAAACAATAAATGTAGAAAAGTAAATGTATTTCTGCTGTTTTATATATATATATACATATATATATATATATATATATATATATAAATATATATATATATATATATATATATATATATATATAAATATATATATATATATATATATATATATATATGTATATATATATATATATATATACAGTATATATATATATATATCTTTTTAAGATTTTAAGATAGAGAAATAGAGATTTTACAGGAATTTTGACTTACAATCATTTGCATAAAGCGCATGCATAGTCTATACCCTCAGCGTGATATGGCCATTTAAAATGATTGATTAATGGAGTTGGGACTATATGACATTTCGATTTCTACCTAAGGAGGGGGGGGGGAGAGAGAGAAGTTGGCGTTGAAATTGGTATCGAAGAAGTAACCAGTGAAAGTTATTATCCTATCATCATGTAATGGCCGATGCGGTAACGTCCCTGACTGGTTTCTTTGGTCGCTGCAACCTCACCATCCTTGTGAGCTAAGGAGTGGGGGTTTGTGGGAACCTATAGGTCTATCTGCTGAGTCATCAGCCGCTATTTTCTGGCCCTCCTTGGTACTAGCTTGGGTGGAGAGGGTACTTGGTCACTAATCATATGTATATATGGTCAGTCTTTATGGCATTTTCCTGCTTGATAGGGCAATGTCACTGTCCCTTGCCTCTGCCATTCATTAGCGACCTTTGAACCTTTAAACCTGCCATAGATCATAATCTTTGTCGGTAATGACTGGCGATAAGTTTAAGGAGAATCCTTTAAAGAGAACTAAATTCTTGGCATTTTCAGTCAAGGTATGTAATGTTATTAGATTGCAACCTTTTTATAAATTAGGTAAGTTTTTCCAAATTTAATTAAATAAGATAACACCGCTATTCAGATATATAAAACTAGTAGCTACGTTTCAAGGATATTGTTTATATATTGACAAACGCAAGCTTTTTTAACATGAAGAGTGTCTCTATTTAGTTTAGCCATGCACTATGGTGTTTTCCTTCGAACGTAGACGTAAATCACTTTACTGGAGTAAATAATTTGTAAGAAATTAAAGATAAGGAAGTGGACGAAAAAAGGCAAAGGGAAAGAAATTATTTTGAGATAAAAACAAAAAAGTTCGGTTTATTGAATTATTTCAAATGTAGGGATTCCCCCCCCCCCCCTCTCCCCAATAAAAAAAATATGGAATAAGGAAGAATAAAATATATAAAAAGCGTTAGATAAAAAAATAAAAAAAGGAAGGGGATTTATATAGGAACTCTAATAAATAAACAGTAACTTCCCAAGACGATAAAAGGGGGACAAGGACAGAAAAATAAACACGAAATAATGAAAAAGTAACTAATAAAAAAGTGAAGAGGGTCATAGGTGTGGCAGGAATGCCAAATAGTGTGGGACCTTCATCGACCTTCTTCCATCTCTCTCATAAAAGATCCAAAAATCAATAGTTATTAACTACCTACCCTCACCCTGGCTCTGGACTCTCTCTCTCTCTCTCTCTCTCTCTCTCTCTCTCTCTCTCTCTCTCTCTCTCTCTCTCTCTCTCTCTCTCTCTCTCTATATATATATATATATATATAGTTTTCATCAAATAAAAACCTTTTATAACTTTACATATTTTTCCCATGTTTTCTAGGCCCTCTTCAATCCGTTTCTAACTATATCTCTATTAAAAAAAGTATTCTTAATTCAATAATATTCTTTTTTACTTTTTAGTTTACTTTTTCATTCCCTTTAATATTTCTTCAGCGTTGGCTTCAGCTTTGCAAAACCGATAACTTGAAGTGTGTGACCTGCATAGATAAAATCCAAAACAAATATTTTTCTTACGTGGATTTTTTCCCCGTATTTTGGCACTGATTCATAACAAGCTACAACCCAAGTTGTAAAAGTAGGATACTCTACCACATATTTGATTACTTATTTTTTACTATCTTAAACCTTTCCCCCGGTAGGTTGTCTTAATTAGTTTATGGAAGCTACTAGGTACCGGATCTCTAACTTTCTCGAAGTGATGCTTCTATGTACAGGTCGATAGAGAGATTATCAAACTTTTATAATTAAAATCTTTGCTAGGATAAGAGCGGGAAGGCATGTTGGACGGGTTAGTAAGAGTTAGCTAAAGTAATTTAGGTCAACCTTTTGAATAACATTCTTTTTGGTCTGTATCCTTCTCGGTTTTCAACACTTCCGACACTTGTTTCATTGTAAGAACTTAATTAAGATTTGTTTACTTACCGAATGTTGTAAAGGGTGTGAAGCTAACAACAGCATCCCCTCCGAAATAGGAAAAACATGCTGTGTCGATATTATCTATCCATCTGATCATCTGTTTATCTATCTATCTATCTATCTATCTATATACATATATATATATATATATATATATATATGTGTGTGTGTGTGTGTATATATAGAAATAGATATGTGTATTTATATATATATATATATATATATATATATATATATTTATATATATATATATATGTATATACATATCTATATATATATATATATATATATATATATATATATATATATATATATATATATTATATATATGTGTGTGTGCACGTAGGTGTATATATATATATATTTATATATATATATATATATATATATATATATATATATATATATATAGTTGTAATCTAAACAAGAAACTAAATATATAAAGAGATTTTTAATATAAAATCGTCAAAATTATATCTTCTTACGAAACTGGAAGATTTCAAGACAATTTTCTCTTTATCTGACGTGAATCAGAACAAAGTTAATAAATTGAATTTAAAATAATAATGGCTTTGTTTTAATTGACATCAAAGCGAAACCCTTATTCATCCAACTTTCGTCATTTGAATCTGAATTCTTTGGAAAATAAATTCTATTGCGATAATTCTCATTTGACATTTTTCAGCTGATATAACACTAATCAACTAATTCGCATTCTTATCTAATACATCATGAAGAGGGGAAAAGAAAAAATCGTATGAATAAATAAAAGTTTAAAAAGACTTACATGGCCAGCACATAGCAAAGAAGTAATTAAATATTATTTTAGGCGGGAAAAAGAACATCCGCTTCTCTATCAGCAGACATTAGACAATGATATGTCTGCGTGACCGTTTTGCCAAATGAAGCCAACTCCTTTTCGGCACAAAGGACCCTGGGGCAGCGATAGCCTGCACAGTAAGATAAGATATTGACGGTCATTGCAGCCACAAGCTGGATGGAACACCAGCTGTAGAAAAGGACGCAGGAATAGAGTGAAAATTCAGTTATGGCCAATGCCACAATCCTCTTTTGACTGGATTTACAGGAAATATAATCTTTCCCCTGCACACTTAAAAAAAAAAAAACCGAAATTTTATTCTGAAATTCTGTAATAGTATTCTGTTCTCAGAATACTATGAGTGTTTATATGACTGTTGTCCAACAACTTTTCCAAGAAGCTGTGTGGTAAATATATACTTTCCCCAGAGTCAGAGAGAGAGAGAGAGAGAGAGAGAGAGAGAGAGAGAGAGAGAGAGAGAGAGAGAGAGAGAGATAGAGACGTGGGGGAGGGATTTAGAATAGCAGAGAGGAAAAGAAACAA
>NC_090733.1:155174624-155227124 GCF_036898095.1 Palaemon carinicauda
ATATAGAGAGCTTTTTAATTTTATCAAAATCGTCAAAATTATATCTTCATACGAAACCGGAAGATTTCAAGACAATTTTCTCCTTATCTGACGCGAATCAGAAGAAAATTAATAAATTGAATTTGAAAATAATAATGGCTTTTTTTTAATTGACATCAAAGCGAAACCCTTATTTATCTAACCTTCTTCGTTTGGATCTAAATATTTTGGAAAATAAATTCTCTTGCGATAATTCTCATTTGACATTTTCCAGCTGAGATAACACTAATCGACTATTTTGCATTGTTATCTAATACATTATGAAGAAGGGAAAAGAAAAAATCGTATGAATAAATGAAAGTTTCAAAAGAATGACATGGTAAGCATTTACCAAAGAGGAAATTAAGTATCTTATACGTGGGAAAAAGAACATCCGCTTCTCTACCAGCAGACATTAGACAATGATATGTCTGCGTGACCAGTTTTGCCAAATGAACCCAACTCCTTTTCGCCACAAAGGACCCTGGGGCAGCGATAGCCAGCACAGTAAGATAAGATATTGACGGTCATTGCAGCCACAAGCAGGCTGGAACACCAGCTGTAGGAGAGTGCGTAGGCAATAGAGTGAAAATTCAAGTATGGGAAATGCCACAAACCTCTTTTAACTGGGTTTACAGGAAATGTAATTTTTTCCTTTGCACACACACAAAAAAAAAAAACGTTATTTTAATCAGAAAATCTTCGTAAAAATATACTGTTATCAGCCGTATTTCATTAAAATACAGGCGACCGTAATTTTACGAGTTGTTGACCGTAATATCATTCCTTAACGCCAATATATCCGTTTCTATAATGGTCAAAATCCTGGAATAAATGTTGCCAGGCATTATCGTTCATTTTTTTTACGGCAAATTGTTAACTGCAGCAGTAGTTCGCAAGAGAATATTGTTTTGGATATTTCCAAGAATTTAGAAATTTGTATGTGCGTAAACATTTTTGAAAGTTTAACACTCCCAGAAATTAATGTGATCGGATTTTAATTAAAGAAGTGACATAAACTTATCAAGAAATAAAGTTTTATCTTAAATTTCATAAAATTAAAGGAAATTCTCTTTATTAAATATGCAAATGTAGAGCTTCTGTTCAATTCCGGCTTAGTCTGGATAAATCGATAAAGGAATGGATGAATTAACAAAGCTAGATAAAGACAAGGTCATCTATAATGACTTTATCTTGATGCTAAATATTAATGTGTTCGTTTTTAATATTTTACAAATTATGCATTAGTAAATTATGTATTAGAGAAGATTAATTTTTTGACTAAGATTATTCGACGATTTATGAAATGTGTCTTAAATATGAGGAGTAAAATTAAATTTCCATAAACTGAAGTAGTTTTGCCTTCATTTACTTGCTTTTTCATCTTCTTTTCTTAATGTTTGTGTTACTTATTCGCCTTTCTTTTATTTTTTTTTCACTCCTCGTTTATAGTTTATTCAGTTCCTTTGTTTCTTTGACATATGGCCAATCTCCGTATTTGGATCCCTTTTTGAGAGTTATAAATCGCCCATGTTATCATGATTCTAAACATTGGTATGCAAATAGATCAGTGTTACTCAACCAGGGGGGCATGCCCCCCTAGGGGGGCGCAAGAGGATTCAAAGGGGGGCGTGAGCCTCAGGAGAATAATGCAGCTATAAATGAAAAAAAAATAAGTTGTGTTATTTTAGACTAGATCAGTTAAATAAAAAAGACATTATAGTAAAAAATATAATAATAATAATAATAATAATAATAATAATAATAATAATAATAATAATAGTAAAAGTTTTATATAATAAAGTAATATCATCGTTACTAATTCATGCTTTCTCCTTCCATGTAGGCTACCGTAGAGTACATTGCCTGTCGTGGACGTGTATAATACGTGTCCCTTACTGGTGAGCTATGAGATCCGTTTCTCACACCCAGTCCCACCGTACACACTATCAACACAGTCCCTGTCAACACTCCCAGTTTACCACACATGTCCGAAAGTATTTGAACATTTCTTCCTTGCCGTTTCTACAGGCGAAATTGTTGAGGTACATTATCTCAGTTTCTTATCGACCCATTAACATTGTCAGGTTTGTGAGAATGTGAATGAAAGAAAAGGGGAGAGATATATTCTGGGGATTAATTTTTTTTCCTATCAATTATTTTTGACTAGTTTTGTTTTCCCTGCGTCGTTGATGGGCTGCCCTGCATTGGTGGGGTTATTGTCCTTTATTTGAAAAAAAAAAAAAAATATCAGTTTCTATGTTTATCAATATACCGAAATATGTTGAGAGACCGTTGCTAAGATTACTGCAAAATTTTGAAGATGTATATTTTGTTTTATTTATTTTTCCTTCATATTGTAAAAATCATAAGTTAATGGTCTCAAATTTTACTATTTGCAAAAGAAGATGTACTAATAACCACCACTTCATGATTATCTCAACCATATGATCAGTGACCGAGTCAGAGAGGTAGAGTCAGCGAGTAGGGCTGTATTAGAGAGAGAGAGAGAGAGAGAGAGAGAGAGAGAGAGATTCATGTATATATATATATATATATATATATATATATATATATATATATATATATATATAGGGCTGTGTTAGAGAGAGAGAGAGAGAGAGAGAGAGAGAGAGAGAGAGAGAGATTCGTGTATATATATATATATATATATATATATATATATATATATAAAATATATATATATATATATATATATATATATATATATATATATATATATATATATATATGTATGTATATAAAATTTAGTTATAAATGTTTGTATCTCTCTCCCTCTCTCTCTCTCTCTCTCTCTCTCTCTCTTCTCTCTCTCTCTCTCTCTCTCTCTCTCTCTCTCTCTCTCTCTCTCTCTCTCTCTCTATATATATATATATATATATATATATATATATATATTATTTCCTCTCCTTTTTTCCTTCTTCTTTTCCTTCAAGGTTAATTCAACGTCCAAGGCTGGATGTATTTCTTATATTGTCTCAATTTTCTGCCAATCTCGTGTTTAGCCTCAAAATTTTCAAAAAATTTTGGATATATCTTTCTCCCTCTTTCTCTGTCCTTCTCACTCATTGATCATGTAGCTGTGATAATCATACTGTGGTGGTTATCATCAAGAGGTGAAAAATACCTTAATTTACAAATGCATATTATCTTGATCGCAGATACGTTTTGCCAGTTTCACTCCAACTACGTTGCAATGACTGCCAAGAAGCGGAAGTATAACGAAGATTATATTCGTTTTGGATTTGTGTCCCTCCGAAAGGGTGACACAGAGGTCCCACAGTGCGTGATATGTTACAAGACTCTGAGCAATGATGGAATGCGACCCTCACACTTGGAACGCCACCTGCAAACAGTACATCCTGGTCTAGTTGACAAGCCAAAGGCATTCTTTGAAACAAAAAAACACACCTTGAAGCAAGTGAAAATGGATGACAGCGGGGTATTTCGACAACAATCATCAAAGGTTGTTGAGGCTTCTTATGAAATTTCCATGTTGATTGCAAAGAGCAAGAAGAGCCATAACATTGGAGAGACTCTCATAAAGCCAAGTATACTATGTGCAGCTCAACTCATTCTTGGTAAAGATAGTGCAAATAAGCTTTCCCAAATTTCCCTGTCAAACGATACAGTCCAGAGAAGGATCCATGAACTGTCTCAAGATATCAAAGAACAAACACTCGAACTAGTAAGAGCCTCGCCTGTTTTTGCAATCCAGTGTGATGAAACGACCGATATCGCTCAGTGTGCTCAGTTCTTGATGTATGCTCGTTTTGTGTCAGGCAACAATGTAAAGGAGGAAATTTTGTTTTGTTGCCCCATGGAAAGTTGTACAACAGCAGAAGCCATTTTTAAAGTTACATCAGACTTCTTTAAGGAAAATAAACTTTCTTGGGACTCACTAATAGGGGTGTGTACTGATGGAGCCCCAGCCATGGTTGGCCTGCGTTCTGGGTTCATCACAAAGGTGAAAGAAAAAAATCCTTCTGTAATAAGTACACACTGCATAATTCACCGTGAATCTTTAGCATCCAGAACTTTGCCTGATGAAATGAGGGATGTTCTAAACGTGGCTATAAAGGTAGTAAATTTCATCAAATCTGGAGCCTTAAACAGTCGTCTCTTCAAATTATTGTGTAAGGATATGGATTCTGAACATGAAGCCCTGCTTTTTCACACAAACATACGATGGTTATCAAAAGGAAACATGCTTGAAAGGCTTTATGAGCTACAAGAAGAAGTAATAATATTTCTAGATTCACAGCAGAAGGCAGCCCTTCATGACAAATTCAAGTCTGACAGCTTTCAGATAATTCTAGCTTACTTGGTGGATATTTTTGAATCTTTGAATGCAGTGAACCTTAAACTACAAGGGAAAAATATCCACATCATCTCTCACCACGACACCATTCGAACTTTCATGGCCAAACTCGACCTCTGGAAATGTCGAATTCAGCAGGGAAATGCAGCCAGTTTTAGGAACTTAGATTCTGGGCTCGCTCATGGTAACCTTGACCCGGAGTTAAAGATCCTTATAATCACTCATCTAAGCAGCTTGAAAGCAGAATTCACGAAATACTTTCCAGACATAGATGACATGCGTGAATCCTGGAAATTCATTAGGAATCCTTTTCAGTGTGAATTCGCTAATGTTGCTGACGAAATTCAAGAGGAGTTTCTTGAGTTAAAGTTTAATTCCACAGCTAAGGATGAATTCAACGATTTGGATTTGGAGACATTCTGGATTAAATACCATTCTGTGTACCCTCTGATCTCACATCAGGCTCTTCGGTTTCTAAACAATGTTTGGATCAACGTACCTGTGTGAAAACTGCATTTTCTACGCTCACTGCTATAAAAACAAAATACAGAAACCGCCTGGATGTGGAAGATGATTTACGTTGTGCACTCTCTAACATTAAACCTCGTATTCAAGATCTGGTATCCAAGAAGCAGTGTCAGGTATCTCACTAAATAAGTTAAGCAAGTTATCCTGTAGAAGTGAAAATGTCAATTATCTCACTTTATTTCCTACTTAGTAAATTGACTATACAACCCATAAGGCTTTTTTTATTCCTTTTCATATAAAATCTGCAAGTGAAATTTATCTTTATATGCAAGGGGGGGGGGGGTCGTGGCGATAAAAAATAATTGTGGAGGGGACATGGTAGTAAAAGGTTGAGAACCACTGAAATAGATATTTCCATAAAAATGTGCTAAAGTAAAGGCAGATTTCTTTTTCTAATTTGTTTTTACAGAAATGTAAATGTGGATTTGTTCAATAATAATAATAATAGTAATAATAATAATAATAATAATAATGATAATAATAATAGTATAAATAATAATAATTATTATTATTATATTATTATTAGTAGTAGTAGTAGTAGCAGTAGTAGTAGTAGTAGTAGTAGTAGTATCATCATTATTATTATTATTATTATTATTATAATTATTATTATTATTATATAACAGTTAATGCTGTAACATAGCCACAAGGGGCTCTTTTTTTCTCTATGTCCTGGTTGAAACCACTGAAACCGGTTCCATATGTCTGTACACAACAAACCGACGAACCTTCTACTTTGATAGTGAATGGGCCGCCAGATAAAAGGCCTCCACAATAATTGCCCGCCTTAGAAGGCTATCCATGAGGAACTGGGTAGTACATAACAGGTTCTTGTGAACAACGGGTATCCCAACTGACAGGTCAATCGAGAAATCTAAGAAAGCCCTCGACACCTAGTGTGGGACGGAGCAGTGCGGGACAAGCAGCACAACAAAAGTAAATATTTACTGCAAGCGAATTGATTCTCTGTAATTACCAGCAAAACAAAAAAGTCATTAAGGAATCGTATGGAACAAAAACTTCCTCGTCAAAGCGAACATGGAGCATAACTTTGCAATCTTTTACCAAAGTCCCTCCTGTGCAGGACAGTCTTAAGAGGACAAATGTGGGTCTACCGATACCAATACCCCGTCCGAGAATGCCCCGGCAGCTACACCGGATGACCACCATGCTGCTCTAGAAACGCCTCCCCTATCACGTAGACCATGGTGCCATTAGGACACAATACCAACATACCAATTAAAGATCCAATTCACGAGAACTCGTGAAAAATGCCGAAATCATCGCCGTGGCCTCTGGCACTAGGAGGCTTAGAATTCTGGAAACCCTGCTGATTCAGCAGGAGCAACATAACCTCAACACATCGCAGGAAATGTTTTCTCCTACCTACCTACCGAAGGAAGAAACTCCATCTCCTGATTACAATTAGCCATGCCAAACAAGCCATGGACCAACGATGTCAGCACCGATGAGCGAAGCAAAGCTTGCCTGGAACAGAGCCTCTCCCAGCGAACTTCACAGCCAATAAGAGAACAGATTCCTCCAACCGGGAATTTCACACACATAACTCACGGCCCGATCACCTGGCCCAGGTACTGCCTTCGCCCTCGGTGCATTCCAAGCAAATGAGAATTCGACGCCTGGAATGAAACTTAACTGTATTCATATAAATACAGCCATAACGCTCTCATTTATCACTTTCTGTAGTCTCCAAGCTTGGTGATGACCAGACATACCTCACTGCTTCAAAAGCGTTGTAACTTGACCTTCACCACAGAAAACGACGATGAAAAATAAATCACTGAACCTTGGAAAGCCCCCTGAACTCAGTACATAAACCTAGGTTTATGTGTACTTTTTTGAAGTAAAAGAATTGATTCATTTACTGATGAATATCCCAACAGTTACTGGCAAATTGCAGTGCTGTTGAGAAGAAAGTTAGATCAATGGAAAAGGTGTCTTAAGAATTAACTTCACTGTGACAGACAGTATCTTCAATAATAATAATAATAATAATAATAATAATAATAATAAGATAATAATAATAATAATAATAATGATGATGATGATATAATTCATAAGGATAAAATAATATTCATAATAACAACAATAAATTGATAAAGGGATCGCGTTTTTTTTTAGATAAGAATTGAGAAAACGACTCAAAATCCGAGCACTAAAAAGGGAAGGAAAGATACTTGAAAAATTAACGAAGAAGATGAAGAAGACTTGAAAGGATCTTTGTGTCGAGTAATTGTCTTTCCAATATCGTAATTCTCTCTCCAGATTTAACGCCTTCCCTGGAGGGCCTCTCTTGGCTATTTCCCTTTTACATCTTCCCGGTTTGTCTTCAAGTGTAAGATTTAAACAAGCTATTTCCAAGACTGGTTTTTTAAACACTGCTAAGCAAAAAATTCGCTGGGTAGTTATTATTTCATTTAATTGTTATTATTATTATTATTATTAGTAGTAGTAGTAGTAGTAGTAGTAGTAGTAGTAGTAAATCTTAGTCGTAGTAATATTTTGTTTTGAATGGAACCAGGTATATTAGCAAATTTTGACAATTACTCCTCGTACTATCGCAGAAATAAAAGATAAACGATACCAAAATTTATTTCGTTCAAAACTATCACGTCGAGATAAAGTAAGATTAATGTGTGTTCTACACTTAGTTGCATTATTTTGGCAGTTTATTTTTATATAGTGGTGTGTAATAAAGATATTGAAGTAAGTATAAAAAAAGGACCTATGATTTTAATAAATGGTGTGATTTTATCTCTATATGTTTTAATTGTTATAATGATGTTTTATTGATAATAGTCAATACTTTTAAGATTTATTTTTTTTTTCACTTATACCTCAGACGATAATCTCTTTCCCTTTAGTAATAAGTGCCTCAACTATTTTAGTTTTTTTCCCTCTATTATAGGCATCTATTTTGGTAGAGAGAGAGAGAGAGAGAGAGAGAGAGAGAGAGAGAGAGAGAGAGAGAGAGAGATAATGAGTGTTCATATTTCTTTTTTTATCTTATCTCATGAGGAAGGGAGAATCCATATAACCCAACATAGAAGTTACTTGAAAGATAATTTATGGGTTTCGTCATGAATAAATTATGAAGAAAATTTACTAACCTAAGACTACGGGCAAACAAAGAAAGTTATTTTTATTTCCAAAACACTAAGGAAAAAAATATGAAAAAGAGTTTCCTAGAGGCGTAAAAAATAGTGCATGAAAAAATCTTCTTTACTTCCGAGATAGCGAAGATTACCCCTGATGCTGGTTTTATATGACTGTTGTCCAACATCTCTCCCAAGCAGCTGTGTGGTAAATATATACTTTCCCCAGAGAGAGAGAGAGAGAGAGAGAGAGAGAGAGAGAGAGAGAGAGAGAGAGAGAGAGTCGTGGGGTAGGGATTTAAAATAGTAGAGTGGAGAGAAGAATATAGTAGATTCATACAAAAGATTTATTTTTCATATACATTTGATACGATTTTATTCTCATTTTCTAAACGGAAAATAAGTAATTTCGCTTAGTTAACATCATAAGTAAATCTATTAACGAGGACATAGAGCAAACAGAATAGCCTACGTTTGTAAACAAGTAAATTCATTCGAATAAATGATTAGAAACTCTGCTACTACTACTACTACTACTGTTAATATATAATGATATAAAAGATGATAGTAATATTAGTGATCATAGTGGCAATATCAGCGCTAAGACTTAATACGGTAATATAACCAGTAAAACCTTCATATTTAAAAAACAATATTTTACCAACATTTAAATCTTACCATTTACAATTTCTCCATCAATTCTACTCAAGGAAAACCCATTAAAAGCCGCACAAGGAAAGGTGAAAGGTTAATCGTTAGACCTCCAGGTTCGAGATATTTTTCTTGGTTCAAGAGTGAGGTCTAATAGGTTCGAAGGGCGACTTCAAAGCAGGTCAGGTAGTAGGGGGAAGGGGTGGAGGGGGGGGGGGGTCACCTCTTGAAGAGGAGAACTTGATTGGTAAATTGTTCACATCCCAGAGAGAGAAGGTGGGGAAGGCCTAGGCGTCTTGTGTGTGTGTGTGAGAGAGAGAGAGAGAGAGAGAGAGAGAGAGAGAGAGAGAGAGAGCGCTATTCTCTCTCACTTTGAGGTATATTAGCTTGTGAAATTAACTTGACTGTTTAAATTGAATTATTGGACAACGTTTGTTTACTAAATAATATTTCATAAAAATTAAAGACAAAATCGTTGGTTATTGACTTCAGTGGACGAAGATTTGTATATCAACGGGTTAGTTTATGGTTTTGAATCATCAACATTTCTTTCATATAGATGATGGATACAATATAGATTAGGAAATGAAAATTAATTAATTTTCCATCACATTAAAACCAAACAAATAGATAAATCAACTTAATATAGTAGAGGGCCAAGAACTAATGTCTTTGAAGATACATAAGGTATAAAGGCCACTCTTGAATGCCATAGGCAAGGGACAGAGACATTTCCTTATCAAGCATAGCAGTGCCCTAGAGACTGACCATATATACATATGATCAGCATCCAACCCCCCTCTCCATCTATTGGCTGCTGATGACTCAGCAGGTAGACCTATAGGCTCCCCAAAGCCCCCTCCTTAGCTCACAAGGATGGTGAGGTTGCAGCCTCTATAGGAACTAACGAGCTTGAGCAGGACTCGAACCCCAGTCTGGTGATTACCAGTCTGGGACGTTACCAAATAGGCCACTAGGTTAGCTTTTTTGTATCTCTCCATTCCCATTTTCTGTCTACCAAGATTTTCGGTGACCAAAATTCGATTGACAAGAAATTATAGTTACCAGCATAGTTCTATTAGGCGGCATTTTTTTTTATTCGAGGACAAATTACCATGTTAATGATTAAAAGAATTAATGTTAATGAAAGGAATAACAGTTTGCTTCATTAACCTTTATTAATGATCAACGACTGTTATTAGTAATCAATCGGTAGCAGTGATTCATCATTTATATACAAATTGAAATCAATAATGAATATCAGACACTTTGACCAATTTGAATAAAAAGTATATGTTATATACATGTGCGGTTTTATCTGAACGCTGTCTCACGCGTATTTTCGATGCAATAAATCTTCTGTTAAAAAACCATAAAATTTTAATCGGAAATTCTCCGTAAAAATACTGTTCTTAGCAGCATTTCGGTAAAACACTGGCGAACGTAATTTTACCTTACTTTGTTATTATCTCTTACGGGTTGGTGACCGTAATATTATTCCTCTACCTCAATATATCCGTTTTTAAAACGGTAAAAATTCTGGAATAATTGTTGCCAGGCATTTACGTTTTCTAATACAAATTTTCAAGTGTGATACATTGAATTTGAAGAATGTATCTATCTATCTGTCCAATTATAAAAAGGCAATCATTAAAGTATGTTGATAGCCAGCGGAAATAGAATTCCTTTTAAAAATTGAATACTAGCAACAATGATAAAAAAAAAAGAAAAAAGTTGCAAGTCAGACCGAGGAAACATCATCGTTTTTAGTGTTTCGCGGAAATGGTGCATAACATTGCAATAACTCCGCATAACTGTCACAGGATCATCCATTATTCCCAAAAGAAATTCCTATTTCTGGGAATTGAAGAGAAAATGACAACTTTCAGGAGCGTCGATAATTTCGTATAATGATAATTTGTTACACGACAAGAAGGTCTTTTATGCAATCAAGCAATAAAGTTAAAAGCATCCTGAACTGTTCCTGCAATTTCATAGCGTAGAAGTATCGATCAATATATTGGAAAACATTTATTAATTGCTTTGTTTCAGTCGTTTTCAGATATTGCTTGAGGGTTTGCATTCCATCTGCTTTATTGGAAGATATATTGACATTTCTTGGGTACTGCAAAAGTGATTCGTTGTTATCTGAAATATGAATGGTTCGTGTTTATTATAAAACCATTTGCAAGGATAAAACGTCTATTGGTTTGACAACGTTATTCATTCACATGGAAGTAATAGAAATGAATTAATGTACTAAAGCATAATCGGCTATTGTAGATCGTTACTTAAATAGTGAGCAAGTGAATAGTTGTAAGTGCCCGAATTTCTATGAAAATTAGTTGTAACTTATTAAAAATTACTTAGAGAGAGAGAGAGAGAGAGAGAGAGAGAGAGAGAGAGAGAGAGAGAGAGAGAGAGAGAGAGAGAGAGAGAGAGAGAGAGAGAGAGGTGGAAATAAACCATCAGAGAAAGACATAAAAATAATGCCTTGACAAGTTAGTTGGGTGATTTCAAATGGGGATACAAACCAAGTGACATGCAAAAAAACGTCTTGGCGTTACACTAGTTTCATTACAATATTTTTTATTTTATTTACATTATTCAAGAAACAAATTCATAAACTCCATTAGTTTCTAATGGAAGATAAGAATAAGAAATAAATTTGATAAGAAGTAGAAAATAAAGATTCGGATACAAAGAGAAAAAATAAATATTTGGCGTGATTATTTATTCTGTACATTCCAGAATCTAGAAAAAACACACGTTCACAAAAAAATATTATTGTGCCATAAAAGTGATCCTTGTGTTACACATCATTCCCTCACGTAAAATTAGTATTGCCTGGAGAACCTAATTGTGTTTTTAATGTCTTATTACATGGCGTTTCAAGAGAGTAATGTGGTAGGAAATTGGGTTATAAAGGAAACGTTTAGGAATCATTGCATTTAGGAAATGTGCCTCGGATGTGTTCGGGAAGGAATGCTAAGAAATTTGATGATCTTTGGCTTTGTTTAATCAAATGAATAGTGTCTTGTGAATAGTAATACTTATTGACTTACGACTTAATTGTACTTAATATACTACTAAGTTTGCTAAAGTGGAGATATTTAGATTCTTTCAAAAAAATTTTTCAAGTGTCCTATAAATACTATAATTACTAATATATGATTTATGTGTACTTTATATTCTACAGTTTGTTAAGGAAAATGATTTTAGATTCTATCAAAAGCTTTTCCAACAAAATGATACATGAAGACTGGGTAAAGTAAAATACAGTTATTACAAACTCTGCAGCTCTCTCTCTCTCTCTCTCTCTCTCTCTCTCTCTCTCTCTCTCTCTCTCTCTCTCTCTCTCTCACGTTTGTTTTAAATTTAGCCACTAAAGTATAAGAATGAATTTTGAAATCCAAATAATAAAAAGAGTTATTTTTCCAAACGAAGTAAAGAGGCATAAGAATACCAAAAGCAACTGAATAAACAAGGTCAGACATAAATCCTTTCCTTTATTCCTCTCTTTATCACGCAAATTCTTTTGGTGACTTCCTCCTTCCCAAGAGAATGGACCATCAATAAAGTTGGCATAAAAAGTTTCCGCATTTCCTTGATTGAAAAGTCCGTGATTAATTGCAGACCAACTTCAGTTAGTTATAATGGCAGGAATCGTTCTCAGTTCAATTTGTTGAGAATATATTTATTGTATCTATAAAGCGCAATCTTTTTACGCCTATATGTAATAGTTTAAAAAAATCTAAAGATAATAATTGGAAATTTAATTTTGTATCTCTCCATTCCCATTCTCTGTCTACCAAGATTTTCGGTGACCAAAATTCGATTGACAAAAAATTACACGTTACCAGCATAGTTCTATTAGGCGGCCTTTTTTTTTATTCAAGGACAAATTACCATGTTAATGATTAATAGAATTAATGATAATGAAAGGAATAACAGTTTGCTTCATTAACCTTTATTAATGATCAACTCGTTATCGCTCGTTTTATTGTCTTTTTTTATGAATGACATTCCTGTTCACTTTTTCTTAGTTTTTATGAACGTTTTAATATATATATATATATATATATATATATATATATATATATATATATATGTGTGTGTGTGTGTGTGTGTGTGTTTGTGTGTGTGTATGTATATTTATAATATATATATATATATATATATATATATATATATATAGATATATGTGTGTGTGTGTGTTTGTGTGTGTGTGTATGTATATTTATAATATATATATATATATATATATATATATATATATATATATATATCTATAAGCAGTATATTTTGTTTTATTTATTCATCAATCTCCCTACGTATGCATGTATATACATAGATTTATTCACATATGCAGTATATATATAAATACTATATAAATATATATATATATATATATATATATATATATATATATATATATATGATATATATGTGTGTCCTTGTGTAAATTCAACGGAAATATCTTTTTTGGAAATTCAGTGTCATAAGATGTTGATGAAGGTATTCGGAAAACGATAAAGAACTTATCCAAAATGTTTCGCGGTGTATCAATCGATCGGGTTCAATTCTTTACTTTCAATTTTGATTATTGTCTATTGATGAGGATCTGTATTTAATTTGGGGAACGAATGAACACTGAATTTCGCAGATTCTTCGTTGGATAAAATTGAATCTTGCTAGAAAAATTCGTGCCAAACTTCGCTGAGGTATCTACACGAATTCTGGGAACCATTCGAGTATTCGCATGTTCAAGGAATGTGTAAAAGGGATGGTACATATATTTGCTCTTATCCGGATCACGGGAGGTACATGCATGTTTCATACACTTGCATATATTTCCATATGCGTATTGAACGTATGTTGCCTAATACATCTATACATACATACTAGCATACATGAATGAATGTCACATACATCTTTCGACAGTCTTCGTCTTCTTTTTGGAGACCAGAACTTCTTGTAAGAGGTCTTTTTCATTCTCTTATTTATTAGAATACAGTTTTCTTTGTTGATTTTGATCACAACCTTTTTCAAGTACAAACATCAAAGTATTGCCATTAACCTTCATTTATTTTTAAAATCTTGCAAGTACTTTCAGCAATGAACATAAACTATAACGTATCCGCTCATGGTATATGATCGACTGCTTTTGAATTAAATACAACCAACTAGGTTATTATAATTAAACTTTTTCAAAAATGTTTGGAAATCATAATCAAGAATAAAGACCAAAAATATTCATACAACTAAAAAGAAGCTATAAAAGTGGGGTGGTAGCCTATTGGAAAAGTCCTTGCTTTGGTATCTGTTGGACTGTGATTCGAGACTTGCTCAAGATCGATAATTTCTTGTAGCGTTTAACCTCACCATATGGGATAGCCTATAGTTCTCACCCCATGAGTCACCATTAGCCATTGCCTGGCGTTCCCTGGTCCTAGTTTGAACGGAGAGAGGGATTATGCACTGATCATTTGTACAGTATAATGATCAGTCTCTTGAGCATTGTCTTGATACGGAAATCTCACTGTTCCTTGCCTCTGCCACTCATGAGTGACCTTTAAACAGGTGAAACTTGTATTTAAGTTGTAAAACATCATGTTAGGCACCTGCGATATCTCGGAATAAAAAATATAAATACCTTATTAATAGGTGTATCTATTTCAGTCTTTCTCATACATGATTATAGGTTAAAATTGCATTATAAAAGGCTTGTCGAGAACCGTAAAGCTAACTCTTAAGGAGGCAAGAGCACTTCAAAGAATATATATATATATATATATATATATATATATATATATATATATATATATATATATAATATATATGTGTTTATATATATATATATATATATATATATATATGCGTGTGTATGTGTGTGTGTATATTTTCGTCGCATTTTCATAATATATTCACCCTTACTCATTAAAATGCAAATTTTGAATAAGGATTCTAACTACGTGTAGTTGTTATTAATTAGTTATTCTATAATAAGTTTTACTCTTAATAAAGGAAACCGCAAAACAAGTCTTTCAATATTGCCAGGGGAGAGTTTGAGAAATTTAGCTCTTCATTACTTTTGTTTTTTACAGCAATTGTTGTATTGGTATTATTTAATCGTTTCTTAAATTGAAAATTGAAGCATTACGTCGAGGAATTTATTACTTTCCAAAGAAACCATTGACCTCTGTTCCATTTGCAATTACGAACAATATTGAAGATATTTTTCAAATAACTATTTGTTCATCGACAAAAATACCGTCTATAGTAAAGTCCAATAAATGAAAACGAAAAAAAGGAATACAGGATTATCAGGTTTCCATTTTATCTATAACCTTAACAGATACCCGTAAAATAGTTATCACCTCTCTTAATGATATTAGTCAGGCTGCTCATATATATATATATATATATATATATATATATATATATATATATATATATATATATATTTATATATATATATATATATATATATATATATATATATATATAAATATATATATATATATATATATATAATATACACATATATATATATATATATATATATATATAGATAGACAGGTAGATAGATAGATAGATAGATATACAGGTAGATAGATAGATAGATAGATAGATAATGTACAGGTATATATTGATAATCTTTTCCATTACTTCTTTAGTCCTTCACCAAATTATATAGTAGATAAAAAAGGATAACACATGCAAATAGCCAGAAATACGCCGGATTATATATTATTCATTCACTTCATGTTTATTATATTAATCTGTTACCTAAAGATGATCACTTTGAATGAGAATTATATCTAAATCTAAAAGCATAAAATTATGATTTTTTCCAGAAAATTCCACTTGGTAAAAAAGATGTTTTATTATATTTTCTAATGTTTCGACATAAACAACTAGATAATTCATTCCCTTCATGTTATTTATATTTATCCATAACGTAAAGACAATCACTTCAAATCAAAATGGTAACTAAAAAGTGATGTATAAAGTTATATTATTATTCCTTTATTCATTATGTACAAGTAGATAATTCAAGTTGTGCATAGTGTCCCCTTCATAAAATCATATCCCAATTATCTTGTTTTGTATGAAACACCGACTCCACAATAGCCGCCTCTTATTATGGCACCACATGTTATAAATTATTTACTATTGTTTCTATGTTCGGTGCAATAAAGGAATGTTGATTGTTTGGTGGATGTTCTGTAGATTGTTTGTGTCTTTTCCTTTTTCCCTTTTTTATTTTAATTGTTCATTACTTCTCTTGTAGTTTATATATTTCCTTGTTCCCTTTCCTCCCTGTTGGAGCATTTTTTAAACTAGGTTTGTAGCTTGGCTAGTAATAATAATAATAATAATAATAATATTTTTTTTTCCATATTTCAGAGGAAATAAATAAACCATGAAACGTTTTTCAAGGCTTTTTTGTCAGTCTGTTTTATGAATCTTTTGTGTTTTATGAATCTTTTGAATCTCTATTTATAAATATCAATGTAATCTGTTAAGTATTTATATTGCCTAGTGAACAAAACATAATATTTTGAAGCATTAGAAAACTGAAAACAGTAGAGATGTAAATAAAATAGATAAGAATAACTCAAATTTTCAGATGACCCTATTCAATAAAATCCTATCAGTTGAGTTATTACTAACATATACTATTGATTTAGGAATTCTCAAGAATCCAATAATCTCCTTTTCCTTCCTAATCTTAAGAAGCCATCTTTTTCCAAGTTCCATATAAGAGATTATTGAGGTTGATGTGTACCTGTAATGAGTTGTAGAACGAACAGGATCCTGAAAAGAAAATCTTCGTTAAACTGAAAACTCAATGAAAACCGTTTTCATAGCCAGGTAATCATTAATGAATGACAGCAAAGTCATCAGAACAGTGAAAACAAGTATGTTTAATGCATGGATATTTATTTTAGAAATTTTAATCACCATCACCAACTTCATGGCGAGGGTTATGTTTTGATAGGCATGGATTTATTTATCCATGTTTGTTTGTTTGTGATTCGCATAACTCAAAAACTGTTCGACTGAATCTCATTAAATTTGGTGGAGTGATTGGCCATTATCTAAGGACAATTTGATGGTATTTTGTGGGTGATTGGGTCGAGGATCAAGGTCCCGAAAAGGTTAAGACGGTCTTTTCGCTATTTCCTTGATAGCATTGCCTATATGTTCATAATTCAATTGCCCATCTTGTGATATACAACATGATATAGGGGAAGGTATACGCTCAACCGAGTGCCCGTTCTAGCCTCATGTCTGTTACAGTGTTATGCGTTCGCCATCATAGGCATGACAACAGATCGATCCCAGCCCGGGACCGTAAGTTTAAGCTGTTTACTGGGGGAGGATTCTGATGTGGTTGGGCACCAAATTCGGGTTTTGGGCGTGCCTGGCTGACATTCTATGCTGATGATACTGGAACTGAAATCAGACACCTTTACCTTTTACCTTTTATTGTAATGGAAATCGTACTCTCCAACCTTCATGCTGAGGGGGACATAATAGTCACAATTGTCAGTTGCCATTAATCAGTTATTTATGAAACGATTAATAAATCTACGTTAAGTTTAAACAAAAGATTTGTAGTGAGGTAGCCGTTAGGTACCAAAATAAAGGTGAGGTGAATGTAAGTGACTTTATTCAACATGATAACAAGCTTATATACAAACAGTTGAGGGCAACAATGTTACAAATATTCAATGTCAAACATGCAATGGGTAGCTTAAACATGTTTTTTTTATTATCAGTGCAGGAGAGAACGAGTGATACAAAAGACAATAGCATCACACTGTATGAGCGTTTATAAGACACGTTCAGTACAGATTCGTGTCTTTTCTCAAAAGCTGTATGATCAGTCCCTGAAGACAGGCAAGCTTAGGGGAAGTCCCGTCGTGAGCAGAGCCAACTAATTGATGCTGATAAGTGAAATTGACGTCTATGAGCTCAGGAAATATCATATTAAAATTCCTCGAATATTTTTTCCCGGAATTATACGAAGATTAGTGAAGTGCGGCTGAAATGTGTTTCAACCATTGACTTAATTTTGAGAAATTTTTTTCATTGAAATGTCATGTCTCAACGAATGTCTTTAGTTGGGTATGTTTGTAACTAATCGATTTCAGTCATGTTAGGAGAAAATATTAAGAAATAGAATAACAGTATCAATTAAATCTTCCTATATTTGTGTTTAAACCTCTTGTATTGTTTTGTCGATATTTAACGTCTTTTTACTTTTTTAGAATTTTTTTGATTCTTTCATTCATGGAATAAGTTATCAACTCGCATGCATATATGCAGTATATATATATATATATATATATATATATATATATATATATATATATATATATTTATATATATATATATATATATATATATATATATATATATACATTTATATATATATATATATATATATATATATATTTATACAGTATATGTATGTGTGTATAAATATGTACACACACACACACACACATATATATATATATATATATATATATATATATATATATATATATATTTATATACAGTATATGTGTGTGGTTGTATAAATATGTACATATATATACATATATATATATATATATATATATATATATATATATATATATATATATATATATCTTTTAAATATTTTGAGATAGAGAAATAGAGATTTTACAAGAATTTTGACTTACAATCATTTGCATAAGGCGCATGCATAGTCTATACCCGCAGCGTGATATGCCCATTTAAAATGATTGATTTATGGAGTTTGGACTATATGGCATTTCGAATGTTACCTAAGACGGGGAAGGGGTTGAGACGGGAGAGTGGGGGGTGGCGGTGGTTGACAATGAAATTGGTATCGAAGTAACTAGTGAAAGTTATTATCGTATCACCTTGCGGTGGCTGATGCGGTAATATCCCTGACTGGTTAACGCCAGACTGGGGTTCGAGTACCGCTAAAACTTGTTAGTTTCTTTGTTGATGGAACATCAATATCCTTGTGAGCTAAGGATGAGGGATTTTGGAGGAGCCTATAGGTCTATCTGCTGAGTTATCAGCCGCCATTTCCTGGCCCTCCTTGGCACTAGCTCGGGTGGAGAGTGTGCTTGGTCACTAATCTTATGTATATATGGTCAGTCTCTAGGGCATTTTCCTGCTTGATAGGGCAATGTCACTGTCCCTTGCCTCTGCCATTCATTAGCGGCCTTTGAACCGTTAAACATGCCCAAGGCCAATATAGAGCAGGTCAGGCGGTGAGGAGATTTACAGTGACTCACCTCTCTCAGCGGGCCTCAAATCACCCCCATGCGGTCAAAACAAACCACGACCTTCGTGTGCGAATGCTTTAAAATATCTGGGGAATAAGGGGCTACTAGTGTCAAGCAACTGGAAGGTTACTTCTGATTTTATTGCACTGATCAATGACTGGTTTGATATTATGAACTCCAATCATAAGTTTGGAGATGTGAGCACAAGAAATGCCTTCGGAGTAGAAATAAATTCTAAAATAAATACCTTGGAGAAAGTAATAAAAGTAATGAGTAATTTAAGGGTAAAGTCACCTAAGACAAAAAGTCTGTATAAATTTCAAAAGGGGATTATTCTCTCAAGTAAATCAATTATTGGGCCTTGAACATGCCATAGATCATAATCTTTGTCCGTAAAGACTGGCGATAAATGGTATAAAACTGCATAGTTTTCCAAATTTAATTAAATAAGATAACACCTCTAAGCAGATATTTATAACTAGTAGGTACGTTTCAAGGATATTGTTTATATATTGAGAAAGGCAAGCTTTTTGGAATGAAGAGTGTCTTTATTTAGTTTTGCCATGCACTATGGTGTTCTTCTTCGAACATAGACGTAAATCTCTTTACTGGAGTAAATAATTTGAAAGATTAAAGATAAAAAAATGGACGAAAAAAGGCAAAGGGAAAGAAATTATTTTGAGATAAAAACAAAAAAGATCGGTTTATTGAATTATTCCAAATGTAGGGATTTCCCCCCTCCCCCATAGAAAAAAAATAAGGAATAAGAAAGAAAAAAATATATATAAAAAGCGTTAGATAAAAAAATAAGAAAAAGGAAGGGGCTTTTTTATATAGGGACTCTAATAAATAAACAATAACATCCCAAGACGATAAAAGGGGGATAAGGACGGAAAAATAAAGACAAAATGATGAAAAAGTAACAAATAAAAAAAATGTGAAGAGGGTCATAGGTGTGGCAGGAATGCCAAATAGTGTGGGACCTTCATCGACCTTCTTCCATCTCTCATAAAGGATCCAAAAATCGATAGTTATTAACTACCAACCCTGACCCTGACCCTGACCTGGGACTCCCAAAGCCCATCCTGGACTTATTTTTCTCTCTCTCTCTCTCTCTCTCTCTCTCTCTCTCTCTCTCTCTCTCTCTCTCTCTCTCTCTCTCTCTCTCTCTCTCTCTCTACGGAGTTTTAATCAAATAAAAACCTTTTTTAACTTTATATATTTTATCCCATGTTTTCTAGGCCCCTCTTCCATCCGTTTCTAACTATATCTTTATTAAGAAAAAAAAAAGTATTCTTAATTCAATAATACTCTTTTTAACTTTATAGTTTACTTTTTCATTCCCTTTACTATTTCTTCAGCGTTGGCTTCAGCTTTGCAGAACCGATAGCTGGAAGTGTGTGACCTGCATAGATAAAATCCAAAACAAATATTTTTCTTACATGGATTTTTCCACATATTTCGGCACTGATTTATAACAAGCTACAACCCAAGTTGTAAAAGTAGGATGCTATACCACATACCTGATTACTCATTTTTTACTATCTTAAGCCTTTCCCCCGCTAGATTGTCTTAATTAGTTTACGGGAGCTACTAGATACCGTATCCCTAACTTTTTCGAAGTGATGCTTCTATGTACAGGTCGATAGAGAGATTATCAAACTTTTATAATTTAAATCACTGCCCGGATAAGACCAGGAAGGCATGTTGGACGACTTAGTAAGAGTTATCTAAAGTAATCTAGGGCAACCTTTTAAATAAAATTCTTTTTGGTCTGTATCTTTCTCGGTTTTGAGCATTTTTGACTCGAGTAGTGTAAAAATTAATGTCGGTTGGGTGCGCAGCCAACAACAGCATCTCATCCGAAATGGGAAAAATATGCTGTACCGATATCATCTATTTATCTTTCCATCTATCTGTCTGTCTATCTATCTGTCTATCGATGTATCTATCTATATTTGTGTATATATATATATATATATATATATATATATATATATATATATATATATATATATATATTTATATATATATATATTTATATATATATATATATATATATATATATATATATATATATATATATATATATGTATATATATATAGTTGATATCTGAACTAGAATGAAAATACAGTATATAGAGGGCTAATTGATATTAACAAAATCTTAAAAAATTTTATCTCATAAGACACAGGAAGATTTCAAGACCATTTTCTCCTTATTTTATATGATTTAAAATGAAAAAATATATATTTTTTAATTGACATCAAAGCGGAACCCTTATTCGTCTAACCTCCGTCATTTGAATTTGAATTCTTTGGAAAATAAATGCCTTTGCGAAAATTCTCATTTGACATTTTCCAGCAGAGATAACATTAATCGACTATTTTGCATTGTTATCCAATACATTATGAAGATAAGACAAAGAAAAAATCGTATGAATAAAGGATAGTTTTAAAAAAATTACATTGTAAGCAGATAACAAAGAAGAAATTTAATATTTTTTAGGTGGGGAAAAGAACATCCGCTTCTCTGCCAGCAGACATTAGACAATGATATGTCTGCGTGGTCAGTTTTGCCAAATGAACCCAACTCCTTTTCTGCACAAAGGACACTGGGGCAGCGATAGCCTGCACAGTAAGATAAGATATTGACGGTCATTGCAGTCACGAGCTGACTGGAACACTAGTTGTAGAAAAGGATGCAGGCAATAGAGTTAAAGTTCAGATATGGGAAATGCCACAAACAACTTTTAACTGGGTTTACAGGAAATATAATTTTTTCCTTTGCACACAAAAAACCCTTTATTTTAATCAGAAAATCTTCGTAAAAATATACCGTTCTCAGCCGTATTTCATTAAAATACAGGCGACCGTAATTTTACGAGTTGGTGACCGTAATATCATTCCTTAACGCCAATATGGCCGTTTTTATAATGGTCAAAATCCTGGAATAAATGTTGCCAGACATTATCGTTAATTTTTTTACGGCAAATTGTTAACAGTGCAGCAGTAGTTCGCAAGAGAATATTGTTTTAGATTTTTCGAAGAATTTAGTAATTTGTATGTGTGTAAACATTTTTGAAAGTTTAACACTCCCAGAAATTAATGTGATCGGATTTTAATTAAAGAAGTGACATAAACTTGACAAGAAATAAAGTTTTATCTTAAATTTCATAAAATTAAAGGAAATTCTCTTTATTAAATATGCAAATGTAGAGCTTCTGTTCAATTCCGGCTTAGTCTGGATAAATGGATAAAGGAATGGATGAATTAACAAAGCTAGATAAAGACAAGGTCATCTATAATGACTTCCTCTTGATGCTAAATATTAATGTGTTCGTTTTTAATATTTTACAAATTATGCAAAGTAAATTATGTATTAGAAATTATGAATTTTTTTACTAAGATTAATTGACGATTTATGAAACGTGTCTTAAATATGAGGAATAAAATTAAATTTCCATTAACCGAAGTATTTTTGCCTTCAGTTACTTGCTTTTTTCATCTTATTTTCCTAATGTTTGTGTTACTTATTCGCCTTTCCTTAATTTTTTTTTTCATTTCTCGTTTATAGTTTATTCAGTTCCTTTGTATCTTTACCATATGGCTAATCTCCGTATTTGGATCCCCTTTCCATAGTTATAAATCGCCCATGTTATCATGATTCTAAACATTGGTATGCAAATAGATATTTCTAAAAAATGTGCTAAAAGTAAAGGCAGATTTTTTTTTTCTAATTTGATTTTACGGAAATGTGAATGTGGATTTGCTTAATAATAATAATAATAATAATAATAATAATAATAGTTATAATAATAATAATAATTATTACTATTATTATTATTATTATTAGTAGTAGTAGTAGTAGTAGTAGTAGTAGTAGTAGTAGTAGTTGTAGTAGTAGTAGTATTAAAACAGTTTATGGTATAGCTCAGACACAAGGGACGACTCATTATTATTATTATTATTATTATTATTATTATTTCTTTATCATTGCTATTATTTTTATTTTTATTATTATTATTATTGTTATTACTATTATTGTTAATATTATTATTATGATTATTATTATAATTATTATTATTGTTATTATTATTATAACAGTTAATGCTGTAACACAGCCACAAGGGACTCCTCCTTTTTCTCCATGTCCTGTTTGAAACCACTGAAACCGGTTCCATATGTCTGTATACAACAAACCGACGAACCTCCGACTTTGACAGCGAATGGGCCGCCTGATAAAAGGCCTCCACAATAATTGCTTGCCCTGGTAGGCTATCCATTAGGAACTGGGTCGTACATAACAGGTTCTTGTGAACAACGGGTATCCCAACTGCCAGGTCAATCGAGAAATCTAAGAAAGCCCTCGACACCTAGTGTTAGACGGAGCAGTGCAAGACAAGCAGCACAACTAAAGTAAATATTTACAATCGAATGATTCTCCATAATTACC
This sequence comes from Palaemon carinicauda, assembly GCF_036898095.1. NCBI lineage: Eukaryota > Metazoa > Arthropoda > Malacostraca > Decapoda > Palaemonidae > Palaemon > Palaemon carinicauda. The sequence continues at coordinate 155,198,040 of NC_090733.1, forward strand.
AGCAAAACAAAAAAGTCATTAAGGAATCGTATGGAACAACAACTTCCTCGTCAAAGAGAACATGGAGCATAACTTTGCAATCATTTACTAAAGTCCCTCCTGTGCAGGACAGTGTGAAGAGGACAAATGTGGTCTACCGATACCAATGCCCCGTACGAGAATGCCCCGGGTTGACCACCATGCTGCTTTAGAAACGCCTCCCTTATCACGTAGAGCATGATGCCATTAGGACACATTACCAACATACCTATTAAAGATCCAATTCACGAGAACTCGTGAAAATGCCTAAATCATCCGCAGTGGCCTTTGGCAACAGGAGGCTTAGAATTCTGGAAACCTTACTGATCCTGCAGGTGAAACATATCCTCAACACCACGCGGGAAATGTTTCTCCTACCTACCTGCCGAAGGAGGAAACTCCATCCCATGACTACAATCAGCTATACCAATCAGGACACCATCTACGACGACAGCACCGATGAGCGAAACAACAGCTTGCCTGGAACAGAGCCTCTCACAGCGAGTGCTACAGCCAATAAAACAGACTCCTCTAACCGGGAATCTCACACACACGTAACTCACTCACGGCCCGATCACCTGGCCCAGGTACTGCCTTCGCTCTCGGTGCATTCCAAGCTAATGAGAATTCGACGCCTGGAATGAAACTTGACTGTATACATATAAATACAGCCATAACGCCCTCAGTTATCACTTACTGTAGTCTTCAAGCTTGGTGATGACCAGACATACACTGTAAAAAGTTCAAGGTACAGAAAGGGTATAACGATTGAGCTGGGGTTTAAATACATGTAAAACACCCTAAGGCTCAAATATACCCCTCAAAACCAGGAGGCAGGGTATTTTTTGTGAATAATATACCCTCTATTGTACTTTGTCTTAAAATGGGCTTGGTAAGTTTGTGTGATCATGTCATGAAATGAACTTTTACTCTGTATTAAATCACCATATTGTTACATTGATAGTGTAATGCACCAAAAAAGTTACGAACAACATATTGGTTTTGAGTTATGGATAGTTTTGAAGCAAGTTCCTACAAAATGCGGTACTTGGCAATTTGTATTGTTGTCGTCTGGAGATTCTTCGAGATGCCCAGAATTTGGCGGGAAATGTCAGTGGCGTCTGGACTCTTATGTGCTCTGCAGTGAAGATAAATTGCTCCGATTAGCGTCATCGGGATTTTAATATCTACACTGCATTTCACCTGTTAACTGCTAACCAAGGTAAGAACACTAACTGTCCATCTATGCAAGCATAGACAGTGGTCCCCAACATGTATATTTACCGCCAACTCTGACTTGAAAGAAAAACGCCGGTAGATGCTTGTATAAAGGCGGCGGTTTACCAAACAAATACGCGGCTATGTACGTCTCTGTTGCATGTCATAACTATGGTGAAAGAACCACAACTATTCGAGAATGACACTTACATTATTTTATTTCGTTTTGACAGTGATTCTAAATAGCATATACCTACGTGGTGGTTTGCACTGAAAGATGGTTAAAACAGAGACGAAGCCTTTTGACATACTACTTAGTAGACTTTAGTAACTTCTTTAGTTATAATAATTCAATTAATCTTATATATATATATATATATATATATATATATATATATATATATATGTATGTATATATAAGTATATATATATATATGTATATATAAGTATATATAAGTATATATATATATATATATATATATATATATATATATATATATATATATGAAATTGCTCTTTGTCAACTCATGTACAGCTTTCTCTCGGATAGCCGTTATTAATGTGACGTCACTAGGCACGACAACTGAGACAAGTCCTCCCTCTCTCTCGCCAGGCAGATTATTTCTCCCCTCTGTCTCTCGCTGATTGCTTTCCATAATCTCATTTAATTTCACTGTTATTATTATTATTATTATTATTATTATTATTATAATTTTGATATCAATATAAAATGATAATAATAATATTGCTATGATTATAATTATTCCTTTACTCTTTTTACTATTATTACTATTATTATAATTAGACTCCTTATATTATTATTATATTGTTTTTATTATTATGGTTTTTGCATTGACCCTGGTATTTATGTACCTATAACACTTTTTACCATAATTTTACGTATGATAAAATGTGGTATGTATGTTTCTTATTATCTGAAATGCTGCCTTAAATAAATTTTAGGTTACTCATCCCCATTATTTCTGCAGTATTTTAAAAGTCAAAACTACCATACTTAACATTATTTCCTACTTCAACGTTACGAATAAAAATTGTCAGACATCATCATTAGTTTTGCATTAAGGCTGTGATAGTCTAAAAAATCATTATTACTAACACCGGGGAAAATAAGTAAGAAATTATCATTAGTACTTAATTATGAGAGAGAGAGAGAGAGAGAGAGAGATAGAGAGAGAGAGAGAGAGAGAGAGAGAGAGAGCGTCAAGCTGTCTGGGAGGAAAAAAAACCATAAACAACGTATTCAGCTAAACGTTAATAACATCACGATTACGCCAGTGATTTTTTAATCATTGCCTGATGTTTGGAACTTTGGAAGTTAGTATCTATTGGACCTCCTTCCCCATTTTGCTCTAGGATTCCAAGTTGATAATGTCACTATCAGACGAAAGACCATGTGCGTGTTGGGTCAACGGCCAACGTTTTACCGACTCAGAAAATGAATGCGAATGTGAATTGTATTGTAACACTTTACAACAAATAGTAAGGGTCTCTGAATCTGATGAAATTTTTGATACTCAGGAAAGTACTGAACCTGACATAGATTTTGGGGAAAATCGTGATTCCTGTGAGGAAAATTTCAGTGAAATAGACTACACCGATTATGCAAATCTACCCGAGGGTCAGAGATTCACAGATTCAGACGAGACCTATTGTGAAGCCATAGAAAACCCGGTAGTATCTGAATTAGATTCCGAGCAAAATGACAGTACTGATAACAGTGATCGTGAAGATGTTTATTCACGCGTTTCCATAACTAAATACTCTATTACCATTATTCACTATTCACATTCAAGTGAATCAGATGAAATTTCCTGTGAAGCCGTTGAAAACCGAAACAATGGAGTGTGTTCTGATGATGATAGTGAAGAAGACAGACAGAATCCTGATGGTACTATTAATAATGATCAAATTACAGTATCTGAACCTAGTGACAGCTTCATGGTAACACCAAATTCTTCCATTGCAAATACAAACAATCTTGCTAGCTCTTTTGGGGAAGATTATTTGGAAGAAAATACAGAAAGATATTATTTTGCCGATGATGAAATGGAACAGGATGATTACAAACAATCTTGCTAGCTCTTTTGGGGAAGATTATTTGGAAGAAAATACAGAAAGATATTATTTTGCCGATGATGAAATGGAACAGGATGATTCTGGTTCATCTGAACAAGAGTAAAAAAAATAAAAAAAAAAATAAATAAACAGTAAATTTGGTAGCTGAGGATTGTTAATAATCATAGAAATTGAGTAACAGTAGTTCTCAAGTTTATGACTATAGTAACTGTTAATAGCGAAAAGACAATATTTTTTTTTTACAATTTAGCGGGAAAACCAAAAATTTCGGAAAAAGCAAATTTTGCAGGTATTATTATTCTTATGTAACTGAAACTATTATTTTAACAATTGTCACTTTCATTGAGTGTAAGGTAAGGAACGAAGCACAAAATGCATCTCTTTCTCATGCGAGAACCATGTTTAGAGCCTACTGAACTTTGTTTATTCATCTCCCCGGGTAAACCTTGACATCTCTCACAAAGGAGTCTTTGTGTCGCATTTGACCCAGCCAAAAAAAAATATTGTTATTACTTTGGAAAATAATTAATAGTTATTACCTAAAAGTTTGACTACTGTGCCAGGAACTATTTTTATTTTTACTAATGCAAAAACATAGACAGCACCTAATCCTAATACATTAAAATTATTAATTATTATTGTATACTTTAATGATAACATTACAACAGGCATTATTTTTATGACACTTAGTGCATAGAAAGATTTTTAATCACACTTCAGCATTGACTATAAAGTTTACGTAAACTATAAAAAAACACAGAGGGGAGTGTTGGAGTTTGTAGTTTTCTATCATGGGACGAGTCGAGTAGAATGGTGTAGGTGCGACTGCTCAGCTGACAGAAGGTCCCCATTCCCCCAACTCTATTATAGAAAACGGACACCAACATGCACACTAAACATCTCTCTCACCGCCACCCACAGCAAGAGTCAGCCCCTACCCATTCTTTACGAAGTTGAAGAAGAATAATATTCTCCACCCAGCTCGGATGAGGAGTAATGGGAGTATAGGTCTAGGTTCTTTAAGTTATTTAGCCTAAAGAAAACGGTTCCGTGGCGGAGGAGGGAGGGAGAGATAAAGATGGAGGCGGGGGTAAGAGTTTTTACATATTATAATAGTAATAACACACAAGTTATAGAATTGCCTCCGCCACGGCAAAATGCATCACCATACTGCCTTAGTTTTCTATTTAGTTCTACACGTTCCTCTACCTCTAGCAATTTTTGCAGAAACTTATTATTAGGGGAGGTAATACTCCACTGTGATCACAACAGATGTAGCCTACAGCGACACAGCCTACAAAAGGTTGGGGACCACTGCATGCAGTACGTAATAGATTTTAAGCAGTAATGATTCAATTTTTGGTGAATTTACATGGAATGACCCATATATATATATATATATATATATATATATATATATATATATATATATATATATATATATATATATATATATATAGAGGGAGAGAGAGAGAGAGAGAGAGAGAGAGAGAGAGAGAGAGAGAGAGAGAGAGAGAGAGAGAGAGAGAGAGGTATGTGTATCTTCATTCATTTATATATGATGGTAGAGGTGCTATTAGATTTTTGATATTAATATTAGGATCTGTTACAGAAGTAATGGTGTCGACCTGGGGCATTGCCGAAGTTTCTGCTTGGCTCACAAGAATAGGATTACAAAAATATATTCAAGCTTTTGCGGGTAATTCCTTTGCGTGAACAAGTAAGGAATATTTACTTTTCAGCAATCATTTGTTTTTTCCTCTATATACTTATTGGCTTAAAACCAAAATGAGTGCATCTTAAAATTCTTCTTCCGACCATATATCACATGATGCAAAGGTTAAGGTTAAGATCACAGAAAAAACAAAAAACAAATTTTTTTCACGCTAATTCCCGGTAGAATCATCATATAGGTGTCAAACCGAAACCAAAATGTGTCTTTCAATTCAGCATCTTACCTCCTTGGCAGAGGTCTGAACTCTATTTTTTTTCTTGTATTTGTCCCATTTTTTGCATTAAATGATTTAGTCCTTGACCAAACTCACCACATGTACAATTTCTGTTTTTTTGTTTGTTTTTTTTTTTGTTTACAGATCTGTAGAACAACATAATGCCTAATGTCAAAGCCCATCCACTTCCTTGCCCATTTTGTAGTTTGCCAATTTACAGTTTTAGTGAATACACTACGCACTTACAGATAAATCATGAACATGAAAAAAACTTCAAAATCACTTGTCTTGATCCTGATTGTTATAAAAAGTTTACAAGAGTGACGCCATATAAGCGGCATAATCAAAGAAATCATGCAATAAAAGAATTCTTTGACTTCCCCTCAAATAGTTCCCCAAAACTTGCAGAATCAAACATAATAAACAATGCTGAGAATCCACAGCATGAACATATTGAGGAAACAGATTCACCTGGAAACAATTGTGGTGAAAGCCAAGAAGGTGTGAAGGGGGATTTTACAAAGCATTTTGCACACTACCTACTTAGTATAAAAGAGTGTCACATGCTACCAGACAATTTGCAAAAGTCTCTAATTTCAGAGCTAGAGTTTTTACTGAATTTCACTGGCAATACATTTAAACAAATGATAAATCAATGTTTCCTAGAAGAACATGGATGTTACCCAAAGAATTCTGAAACATACAAAAGATTAATGGCTCAGGAAACAGTATGTGATGAGGAGATAAATGCGGTCAACAGTAAGTTCAAATTAAAGAACTATGTTATATCAAACTTTCCTTATGTTGCACCACGTACATGTTTATTATCTGTTCATGACAGATACTCCATATATCATTATGTCCCTATAATTGATATGCTAAAAGCATTTCTTTCCAGGATTGATGTGCAGAAACAAGTGCAAAAAAATGAACATGGTAGTCATCACCCAAATGTTTTATATGACACTTGTGATGGTGAGTGCAGTAATAATACTGAACGCTCTTCAACAGCTGTTATTAAGCTTCACATGTACATAGATGAGTTTGAACTCTGCAATCCAATTGGTGCCAAGCGAGGGGAGTACAAATTGACTGCAGTGTATTTTACTATTGGAAACTTGCCTAAAATCTACAGAAATAAAGATACCATATTTTTGTGCTTACTAGCTAGGCATAAGTATTTGAAATTATATGATCGCACATACCAAGCATTGTTTGAGCCGTTGTTAACAGACTTGCAAACTCTTGAAAATGGCATTGAGTATGAATCAGGCAATAAAAAACTTAAACTTACAGCAGTATTGGAGGTTGTGCTGGGAGATAATTTATCTTCCCATTCTGTTGCTGGTTTTCAGACACATTTTAATTCTGGGTCCTTTTGTAGATTTTGTTCTATAAAATACTCTCAGTTCAGGGACACATTATGCATATCTAAACTTAGAGAAAGGAATAATGCTGCTTATGCCAATCAAATCAAGTTCATTGATGATGATGCAGCAGATGCAGCTATATATGGCATTAAGCATAGATGTGCATTCTCTCAACTGAGTTACTTCAAAGTTCCTGAAGCATTTCCTTCAGATATAATGCATGACTGTCTTGAAGGAATCATTCCCGTCACAATTGAGCTTGTTCTTAAACAACTTTATAATGAGAAGCTGGTTACAGTTAAAGATTTGAATGAATCCCTCCTTCACACGAGGTTACCTGTCAGTGATAAGCCTAATTCTTTTTCTGACAATTTTTTTAGTGGTGGTTGCAAGATTGTGGGTAAGGCTTCACAGAAGTTAGAGCTTTTTCTAATCCTGCCTCAGCTTGTTGATCTTACCTCTGTGGGGAGCTCTGCAGCATGGGATGTTTACATAACACTGAGGCAATGTATGGATTTTATTTTCAGTCCAGTTATTGAGAAAGATTCTCTGCCATTTTTAGGGAGCTTAATTGAATCCTATCTTCTAAAATTCAAGAGCACATTTGGTCCTGGTAATTTAATACCTAAACATCATTTCATGATGCACTATCCATCACAAATAGAGAAATTTTGACCCCTGAGAAATTTGTGGTGTATGAATTTTGAGGCTAAACATCAATATTTTAAAAAACTTATTGTAAATACTAGGAATTTTAAGAATGTAACTCAAACAATGACTGAAAGACATCAAATGAAACTTGCTCATGCACTTGCATCTACATGTTTTTTGCATGAGGGAAAGGAACCACACTCTGCAGTAAAATATATTGATGTAAACAGCTTACCACAATCCCTTAAAGTTGCTCTTCAAGATAAGATTGGTAAACCATTACCTGACACAGTTAAAGTTGTAAATTCTCTGAAAGTTGATGGCATAGTTCATAACATTAATTCAAATGCTTGCTATATTTTAGATTGCATTGATGAAATTCCATGTTTTGCACAAGTCAAACACATAGTATTATTGGAAGATGAGTGGCATTTTTGTCTAAAATTGTTTTTACCTCAGAAGTATGATGAGATTGCTCATGCATATGAAGTTGAACCTCAGTCAGTTTGGCTTATTGTTCTCCCCGATTCTTTACTAGACAGTCATAAACATAGAATTTACAAGAAAAATCAGGTAACATATGCTTATCCTATATTCTTTGTCAACAAGTACCTCCAGTACCTTAAGTAAGATTATGAAGCATTCGTTTTTCTCTCTTTGGAACTGAAAAATGATTTTATGTGCATTTTTTTTTTACAGTAATGTACAGTTTAAGCAATTCATAATGTGGATTTTTGTACCAAACTTTTTAAAAAGACTGATTATTTGTATTTCATTATTCATATTTCATTAGACAATGAGATGGAGGGGCAAGACATTTTGGACATTAGTGAGAAGATGATTGGGGTGCTGATTCCCCCAATAGGAAAACAGCTCCTTTACTTAAGGGAGCAGGCTATTTTGAAGGGCTCATCTCCTCCCGCAAAGCTGGATGCCAAACCTGGAGCTGAAACCCAGTCAACTCCGACAGGAAACTCATCAGATATAACTTCTACCCCAACAAGCAGTATGTCAGGCATAACCTCTACGCAGAGCAGTACGTTAGGAGAACAATCACCAACTTCCCATATAGACACTTCGTTCACTGATGATGAGGAAAACCCTGATGAACTTTGGAATGATTTACAGAATTACAAGTGAGTTGCTGCTCTTTATAACAAATTTATTATTGGCCCCTGCACGCTTTTTTTAATGTACCATATTTATTACCAGAGTGGTCTTCTCTTGATGCTCACCTCATATAATTTTTAACATTTCAGATTGCCTCTATTTTCACCATGCGTAAAGACCATCTTGCAAACAAGGAAAAGTCCACAGGATTACCTGCCTGGGACTTCAAACAGAAGGGCAGTCATCAGGGCCCTTACAGATGATCTAGTAAAGAAGCATATTGTGTAGGTACCTCACTCTTTATTTCATTGCTTTCATGCCTTAAATGCCCCTGGTATATTATGTTATCCCTTGCTCATATTTTGTCTGCAACAATATTAATTAAATTTCAGTGTATTATTAAACATTATAGTTTTATAATCTTTAAGCTTATAAATAAAAATAACATATAGTATGTATATACTACACAGCTTGCAAGATTGTGCAAGGCAATAATTTATTTTCTGTGACTTGTTTCCTGTTCATTATCTATAATAGTGTCGGGTTTCTATTCAGGACACTGTCAAAGCAAGGATACACCAACCTAGTGAATGCCCTGTTCAGAGAATTTCCACACATTGGAGACCCTGTGAGAATGTGTACACTTTTATTAATGTTCACTATGTGATGTCCATCTCACCTGTGTGTACACTGTTATTAATGTTCACTATATAATGTCCATCTCACCTGTGTTTGTTGTCCACTTTTATTTACTTGATCAAAGCATAAGTAGCTTTCTAGATTTAGCCTATGGAAGTATAATGTTAATGTATGCCCATATATTTTAACTTTGTATTATTAACTATTCTGTAATACAAGATTTTTGTTTGCTTGTGGGAAAAATAAGTAATTCATAACTCTCAAGACACTTCATTATACCCCTTATGAGATGTTTGATCACTAGAAGTACTGTATCTATCTGAATTTTTTCACAAATCCCTACATGTTACTAACTGTGCAATGTTTAGGCATGGTAAACTTAACTATATTTTTCGTTTCATGTGTAAAAAGGTCAGTAATCAGTATGTAATTATTACAATACAGCCATCTGGCATTTCACCTGCTGAATCAAGGAATTATACAACTCTTCACCTTTCACATGGTTTATATTTCTAATGTAAGTTTATCTTTTAAGATATAGTTTATCACATGTACACTGTACTAGTCTACAGCATATGTATTCTAAAGGCATTTTGTTTTTTGGTTATTCAACAGAAATGTTGGAGGATGTCCCTTCGTACTAAGATGAAAAATATTCGAATGCCATTAGAATTGCAACATGTGCTATATATATAAAAAAAAATTTGGTTGCCCAGGGACAGGAGGTCGTAAGAGGGTTGCAGAAACAGTGGATGAAGAAAGGGAGGCCTTGAAGAAAAGACAGAAACTTAAGGTATTATAATATTATATTTCTATTCCTGCCTGCTTATTTAAGCATGGAAGAAGTTGAAGATTAACAGAATGAGGCCAACCTATTTGCTCTTGTCAGTTTATAATTTGTTTGGTGTAACGGGACCAGGGCTCATTCATTCTATCTTACTTTCATATGTCTTGTTGCCTCCATACTACAGGCACACTCACTTGCAGTTCTGGTTGCTAACATTCTTGAGATTATGGTTAGTTGTTCACGGTAATGATATACTTCATATAACCACCCTTTAAACTGTTTAATTTATTTTCCAGATTGATTTAGAAGATCCTGGAGATGATGAAGTGACTACACTCAGCCACATGGATATTTTAAGATCCGAGTTAAAGAAAGGAGCACCTGATATTTCTATAATAGCAAGAAAAATGGAGAGGACATTTGCCTTCAGATGGAAGAAGATCAACGATCAAAATATCTCTGTGGAAGACATCCTCTTAGATTTTCCAGCTCTAAGGGAAAGAAATTATGTAAGTTTCATTGTCAATATCATCTTATTTCTGGTGATTTTTTTTTTTTTTTTTGAGGGTGGGTGGATTTGAAAGATTGTGATTTATCGTGTGTTTTGTTATATTACACTTTAATATCATATACTTCACATTAAATTGGTTGATTTGATTGATTTATAGTTTTCAGGCATCCTGACATCTAGGGTCATTGACGCCGGAAATTTTCATAGACAAAACATGGCTGTGGCAGAAGGAATAGAAAGTATCATTATTACTATTAAACAAATATTTTTAGAAAAAAAACTAGATTGCATAATTTGTGACGCTTTATTATTTCAGCTTGCAGGGGAAGCTGAACGTCATGGTATTTTCAAGCCTCTTTGGAGTAACTACATGAAATTACAAACCTCTATCGTCGAGCTCATGAAGTATGCCAAGTTGCGCTCCAAAAACTACAAAAAACTCTACTCCGAATATCAAGAAGGCATGGATAGCACTTTGGACGAAGATAAGAGAACTGGTAAATATCATGAAAATATTTTGTCAATTTAAAAAAAAATCACGCTAACTTAAACTTACCCAGCCACTGTTCTGTTACCCCTCTTGACCAGTCTCTTACTGTTAAACAACAGTTTAGCATATATATATATATATATATATATATATATATATATATATATATATATATATATACAGTGTATATATATACAGTGTATATATATATATATATATATATATATATATATATACAGTATATATATATATATATATATATATATATATATACAGTATATATATATATATATATATACAGTATATATATATATATATATATATATATATATATATATATATATATATATATATATACAGTGTATATATATATATATATATATATACTGTATATATATACTATATATATACTGTATATATATACTATATATATATATACTGTATATATATATACTATATATATATATATATATATATATATATATATATATATACTGATATATATATATATATATATATATATATATATATATATATATATATATATATATATGGCACACTCATACTAACAAATATTTTCTTTTCACAGATTTCTGCGTCCGGTTTGCTGTGCAGCTTCTGCCATCACTCTTTAGAGAGAGTGAGGAATATCTTCTAGTTCATTCACTAGAGGTAACCCACTTATTAAAATACATAGTATTATTACTGTTGCTATACTGCGTTATACATATATGTTGTCATTTTGTGTATATATATCATGTAGAAATATACTTTCACCCTAAAAATTATTTCTGCTAAACATCAGAAAGGCAACAAAAACTAGTGATTACCTATATACTGTATTAACTTATATCCCTGCACGCTTCTCTGTTAAAAGGTATCAAACAATCCATTCATTTAAATGGTATTAATGCATTAAAATATCTTGCTAAAATTATCTTTTCCCAATGTATATATAACTCGGTCAGTTTATACAGTTTCTGATACTCCTTTCCAGGATATAAAATCTCCAGCTCCAGTCCTCGCCTTTCAAGGAGGAGAATATCATCTTTACATTAATGGCAGCTCTGTTTTTTCTCGGCAAATCTCCAAGTTCACCAATGCTTTTGAAAGCATGTTTCAGTCTTATTTTGTATTTTCTTTAGCATATCCAAAACAAATTGAAAAAACTATGTTATTTTTAGAATCCTATGTATTTCAACATAACTGTAAATTACCCTCTCCTGTTTGCACATGGGCTAAAAAAATTGGCATGGCATAATAATGTGTCTAGGTTGCTTTTCCTTATTTTATTTACTTACTTATACTTGCTTACTTACTTGTTTTGGGTTTAGATCCAACCCTCCATTAAGATTCCGATGCCACCACCTCTTTTGTTTTCTCTTGGTTCATGATGAAAGTTATAAGATTTAGGTGTCATTTCATTTATTTTCGATCTGTCACTCACATTACCACTCAACCAAGTTTCAGTTAATAAGCAAATATCCACATCTTGATAACTTACGACTTCCTTAATAATATGAGTTTTATTGCCAATGGATTGTATATTTATTAGATTACATGATATTTTCTTAATCGAAGCCATGGTCAGTATTGTTTCTGGCTCTTGTTATTTCTTGTTTATAAACTTCACAGTTTACTCTATCATAGGATTTATTTTTTGTGTCATCATAGTTCTTTCTCACACAATTTATGCATTTAACTTCAACAACATTGCAATGACCCGCTTTATGTTCTCTCGCGCACTTGGCACACGACTGTTTATTCTTGCAATTTGCTGCACTATGCCCAAATTCCTGGCATTTGTAACACTGGTAGGGCATGTAATGGTCGTAAACATTACATATTCTATATGTGGTACTAAGTTTATCTCTATTTTCATAGATTGCTTTACGTATAGGTGTACATTTTATAATATAGTGTTTATGTTTATCCATTCTTGATTTTTCTTGCATTATGATAGTCAGATCATCATTTTCTATACAATGTGTCTGTGTAGCCACTGGTTCTTAAGCTTCAGACTTTGAATACTATCATCATCATCTTCTGGTACATTAGTAAGTTTTATCTTCGGTTGAAGTTTTCCTTTTTCAGTAACAGTGATCTTGTTTACATTACCTTGTTCCAATTCTGATTTTGCCTGCTCCAGGTTCTGTTTATCTGCAAATTTTATGATCAGGTGGCCATCTTTTGTTTCAGCAGTGCTTTCAACTTATAAAGTTATTTTTCACAACAATTTAAACTTTCTTCCAAATTATAATATTAATATATATATATATATATATATATCTATATATATATATATTATATATATATATATATATATATATATATATATATATATATATACACCAATATATATTATATATATATAATTTTGATTTTCAAGTGTAATGTAAATAAATTGATAAACCAAACTTTTAAAATCATTGACCTTATGATTTTATATACTGTAAGCTATAACTACACCTAATGGTGGAATGGATATTAATTATATAATTATAATTAATATACACGGGTATTTATATCGTATAGAATACCCTGTAAAAGGGTATTCTTTACCTGCGATACACCCCTAAGTAAGGGTATCTCAAGTATATGTTATACCCTTGATATGGGTATATTGTAAAGGGTATATTATAGTTCTTATATACCCCGATAGGGTATGCTATTTTAACCACTAGAAATACCCTTTTTCTACACTATTTTATACCCTTAATTTTTTAGAGTGTACCTCACTGCTTGAAACGCGTTGTAACTTGACCTTCACCACAGAAAACGACGATGTAAAGTGAATTACTGAACCTAGGAAACCCCTTGAACTCAGTACATTAACCTAGGTTTATGTGTACTGTTTTGAAGTAAAAGAATTGATTAATTTAATGATAAATATCTATATTCTCTCTAAAAATGAGAATAACTCGGTTACTGGCAAATTGCAATGCTGTTGAGAAGAAAGTTAGATCAATTGTCACGCCATTGTGACGGCCAGGATCTTCAGTATTAATAATAATAATAATAATGATAATAAATTGATAAAGGGATCGTTTTGTAAAATGAGAATTGAGAAAGCGAGTCAAAAACCGAGCGCTAAAATGGAAGGAAAGATTCTTGAAAAATTAACGAAGAAGATGAAGAAGACTTGAAAGTATCTTTGTGTCGAGTAATTGTCTTTCCAATATCGTAATTCTCTCTCCAGATTTAACGCCTTCCCTGGAGGGCCTCTCTTGGCTATTTTATTTTTACATCTTCCCGGTTTGTCCTCCAAGTGTAAGATTTAAACAAGCTATTTCCAAGACTGGTTTTTTAACATTGTGCTAAGCAGAAAATTCGCTGAGTAGTTATTATTTCATGTAATTATTATTATTATTATTATTATTATTATTATTATTAATAGTAGTTGTAGTAGTAGTAGTCAGTTTCAGTTTAATACTATTTTGTTAAGGGAAAGAAGGTAAACTAGCTACTTGAAAACTTTTTTGAACATTGTGCTAAGCAGAAATGCAGTGGGTAATATTATTATTATTATTATTATTATTATTGCAGCAGTAGTAGTAGTAGTAGTAGTAGTCTTAGCAGTAGTAGTAGTAGTAGTAGTTGTAAATTTTAGTCGAGTAATATTTGGTTTTGAATGGAACCAGGTATATTAGAAAATTTTGACAATTACTCCTCGTACTATCGCAGAAATAAAAGATAAAGGATACCAAAATTTATTTCGTTCAAAACTATCACGTCGAGATAAAGTAAGATTAATGTTTGTTCTACATTTAGTTGCATTATTTTGGCAGTTTATTTTTATATAGTGGTGTGTAATAAAGATATTGAAGTAAGGATAAAAAATGGACCTGTGATTTTAATGAATGTTGCGATTTTATCTCTATATGTTTTATTTGCTATAATGATATTTTATTAATAGTCAATACTTTTAAGGTTTTTTTTTCACTTATACCTCAAACGATAATCTCTTTCCCTTTAGTAATAAGTGCCTCAACTATTTCCATTTTTTCCCTCTATCATAGGCATCTGTTTTGGTAGAGAGAGAGAGAGAGAGAGAGAGAGAAAGAGAATGACTGTTCATATTTCATTTTTTTTATTTTATATCACGAGAAAGGGAGAATCCATATAACCCAACATAGAAGTTACGTGAAAGAGAAATTATGGGTGTCGTCATGAATAAATTATGAAGAACATTTACTAACCTAAGACTACGGGCAAACAAACAAAGTTATTTTTATTTCCAAAACAATAAGGAAAAAAATATTTTAAAGAGTTTCCTAGATGCGTAAAAAATGCCGCATGAAAAAATCTTCTCTACTTCCGAGATAGCGAAGATTACCCTTGATGCTGGTTTTATATGACTGTTGTCTAACATCTCTTCCAAGCAGCTGTGTGGTAAATATATACTTTCCCCAGAGAGAGAGAGAGAGACGTGGGGGAGGGATTAGAATAGCAGAGGGGTGAGAACAAAATAGTAGATTCATACAAAAGATTTTTCCGACAAATAACAGTAAAGGAAGATTTTTTTTACTTATAAATTTTTATACGATTTTGTTCTCATTTTGGTAACAGAAAATAAGTAATTCTGCATAGGTAACATAACAAGTAAATCAATTAACGAGGGCTAGAACATTGGAATAGCTTATGTTTGTAAACAAGTAAATTCATTCGAATAAATGATGAGAAACTGTTCTGCTACTATTACTATTAATACTACTACTACTATTACTACTACTACCACTTTTACTACTACTACTACTACTACTATAGATAAATAATTGTATAAACGATAATAGCAATAGTATTGATCTTAGCAACACTATCAGTACTAAGACTAATACGGTATAACTAGTAGAACATTCTTATAAAACAACCTAATATTTTTCCGACATTTAAATCTTACCATTTACAGTTTCTCCATCAATTCCACTCAAGGAAAACCCATTAAAAGCCGCACAAGGAAAGGTGAAAGGTTGAACGTTAGACCTCCAGGTTCGAGATATTTTTCTTGGTTCAAGAGTGAGGTCTAATAGGTTCGAAGGGCGACTTCAAAGCAGGTCAGGTAGTGGGGGGGGGGGGGGGGGGGGAATGGGTGACCTCTTTAAGAGAACTTGATTGCTAAATCGTTCACATCCCAAAGAGAAGGTGGGGAAGGCCTAGGCGTCTCTGGTTTGAGAGAGAGAGAGAGAGAGAGCTATTCTCTCTTCCACTTTGAGGTATATTAGCTTTTGAAATTAACTTGATGGTTAAATTGAGTTATTGGACAACGTTTGTTTACTAAATAATATTTCATAAAAATTAAAGACAAAATCGTTGGTTATTGACTTCAGTGGACGAAGATTTGTATATCAACGGGTTAGTTTATGGTTTTGAATCATCAACATTTCTTTCATATAGATGATGGATACAATATAGATTAGGAAATGAAAATTAATTAATTTTCCATCACATTAAAACCAAACAAATAGATAAATCAACTTAATATAGTAGAGGGCCAAGAACTAGTGTCTTTGAAGATACATAAGGTATAAAGGCCACTCTTGAATGGCATAGGCAAGGGACAGAGACATTTCCTCAGCAAGCATAACAGTGCCCTAGAGACTGACCATATATACATATGATCAGCATCCAAGCCCCCTCTCCATCTATTGGCTGCTGATGACTCAGCAGGTAGACCTATAGGCTCCCCAAAGCCCCCTCCTCAGCTCACAAGGATGGTGAGGTTGCAGCCTCTATAGGAACTAACGAGCTTGAGCGGGACTCGAACCCCAGTCTGGTGATTACCAGTCTGGGACGTTACCAAATAGGCCACTAGGTTAGCTTTTTTGTATCTCTCCATTCCCATTTTCTGTCTACCAAGATTTTCGTTGACCAAAATTCGATTGACAAAAAATTATAGTTACCAGCATAGTTCTATTAGGCGGCCTTTTTTTATTCAAGGACAAATTACCATGTTAATGATTAAAAGAATTAATGTTAATGAAAGGAATAACAGTTTGCTTCATTAACCTTTATTAATGATCAACGACTGTTATTAGTAATCAATCGGTAGCAGTGATTCATCATTTATATACAAATTGAAATCAATAATGAATATCAGACACTTTGACCAATTTGAATAAAAAGTATATGTTATATACATGTGCGGTTTTATCTGAACGCTGTCTCACCGTATTTTCGATGCAATAAATCTACTGTTAAAAAACCCTAAAATTTTAATCGGAAATTCTCCGTGAAAATACTGTTCTTAGCAGCATTTCGGTAAAATACTGGTGAACGTAATTTTACCTTACTTTGTTATTATCTCTTACGGGCTGGTGACCGTAATATTACTCCTCTACCTCAATATATCCGTTTTTAAAAAGGTAAAAATTCTGGAATAATTGTTGCCAGGCATTTACGTTTTTTAATACAAATTTTTAAGTGTGATACATTAAATTTGAAGAATGTATCTATCTATCTGACCAGTTATGAAAAGGCAATCATTAAAATATGTTGATAGCCAGCGGAAATAGAATTCCTTTTTAAAATTGAATGCTAGCAACAACGATAAAAAAAGAAAAAAGTTGCAAGTCAGACCGAGGCAACATCATCGTTTTTAGTGTTTCGCGGAAATGGTGCATAACATTGCAATAACTCCGCATAACTGTCACAGGATCATCCATTATTCCCAAAAGAAATTCTTATTTCTGGGAATTGAAGAGAAAATGACAACTTTCAGGCGCGACGATAATTTCGTATATGATAATTTGTTACACGACAAGAAGGTCTTTTATGCAATCAAGCAATAAAGTTAAAAGCAATTTTATAGCGTAGAAGTATCGATCAATATATTGGAAAACGTTTATTAATTGCTTTGTTTCAGTCGTTTTCAGATATTGCTTCAAGGTTTTCATTCCATCTGCTTTATTGGAAGATATATTGACATTTCTAGGGTACTGCAAAAGTGATTCGTTGTTATCTGTAATACAAATTGTTCGTGTTTATTATAAAACCATTTGCAAGGATAAAGCGTATATTGGTTTGACAAAGTTTTTCATTCCCATGGAAGTAATGGAAATGAAGCAATGTACTGAAGCATCGTTGGCTATTGTCCATCGTTACTTAAATAGTGAGAAAATGAATAGTTGTAAGTGCCTGAATTTCTTTAAAAATGAGAGAGAGAGAGAGAGAGAGAGAGAGAGAGAGAGAGAGAGAGAGAGAGAGAGAGGAGAGAGAGAGAGAGAGAGAGATGGAAATAAACAATTAGAGAAAAAACATAAAATTAATGCCTTGACAAATAAATTGAGTGAATTCAAATGTTGGTGATGTAAACCAAGTGTTGCAAGAAATCGTCTGGGCATTAAACTTGTTTCATTAAAATATTTTTATTTCATTTACATTATTCAAGAAACAAATTCGTAAACTGCATTAGTTTTTAATAAAAGATAAAAATAAGAAAGAAATTAAGTAGAGAAATAGAAAATAAAGATTATACAAAGAAAAAAGAGATAAGACATTCGTTGCATTTATTTACTCTTTACATTCCAGAATCTAGAAAAAAATTCAAGTTAGCCAAAAAAGATTATTGTGCCATAAAAGTGATCCTTGTGTTACACATCATTCCCCCACATAAAATTAGTATTGCTTGGACAACCTAATTGTGTTTTTAATGTCTTATTACATGGCGTTTCAAGAGAGTAATGTGGTAGGAAATTGGGTTATAAAGGAAACGTTTAGGAATCATCGCATTTAGGAAATGTGCCACGGATGTTTTTGGGAAGGAATACTAAGAAATTTGATGATCTCTGGCTTTGTTTAATCAAATGAATAGTGTCTTGTGAATAGTAATACTTACTGACATACGACTTATTTGTACTTAATATACAACTAAGTTTGCTAAAATGGAGATATTTAGATTCTTTCAAAAATTGTTTTAAAAATTTTGAAGTCTCCTATAAATACTATAATTACTAATATATGACTTATGTGTACTTGATATTCTACAGTTTGGTAAAGAAAATAATTTTAGATTCTTTCAAAAGCTCTTTTTCAACAAAATAATACATGAAGACTGGGTAAAGTAAAATACAGTTATTACAAGCTCTGCAGCTCTCTCTCTCTCTCTCTCTCTCTCTCTCTCTCTCTCTCTCTCTCTCTCTCTCTCTCTCTCTCACACACACACACGTTGGTTTTGAATTTAGCCACTAAAATAAGCGAATGGATTTTTAAATCTAAATAATAAAAAGTTATTTTTCCAAACAAAGTAAAGAGGCCTAAGAATATCAAAAGCAACTAAACAAACAAAGTCAGACATAAATCCTTTCCTTTATTCCTCTCTTTATCACGCAAATTCTTTTGGTGACCTTCCTCCTTCCCAAGAGAATGGACCATCAATAAAGTTGGCATAGAAAGTTTCCGCATTTCCTTGATTGAAAAGTCCGTGATTAATTGCAGACCAACTTCAGTTAGTTATAATGGCAGGAATCGTTCTCAGTTCAATTTGTTGAGAATATATTTATTGTATTCATAAAGCGCAATATTTTTACACCTATGTGTAATATTTAAAAAAATCTAAAGGTAACAATTGGAAATTGAATGTTGAAGCCACTGAAATTTGGCCTAGTGACTGATAATTCTCTCTCTCTCTCTCTCTCTCTCTCTCTCTCTCTCTCTCTCTCTCTCTCTCTCTCTCTCTCTCTCTCTCTCTCTTTCTCTCCTCTCTCTCTCTCTCTCTCTCTCTCTCTCTCTCTCTCTCTCTCTCTCTCTCTCTCTCTCTGGCTTTGCATGTAAAACGGAACATTCTAAAACCAGATAGCCAATAAAAGTGGAGTCAAATATCTTCACGTTAATGAAAAGTTTTTTTTTTGAGACCATGAAATATAGAGAACTGTTTATGTTCTAGTGTATATAATGTATGAATACATAGCACTTTATACATAGACATGTATATATATATATATATATATATATATATATATATATATATATACAATATAAATATATGTATATAGTATATATATATGTATATATATGTATAAATACACGGTATATATGTCTTATATGATTGTTTATATATATATATATATATATATATATATATATATATATATATATATATATATATATATATATATATATGTGTGTGTGTGTGTGTGTGTGTGTGTGTGTGTGTGTGTGTGTAAGAGGAGATAGAGTATGGCAACGGTTCTAAAAGAAATTGTACAAGAATTCTCAATCCTTTTGCAAGTCTGATCCTAGCAATAGATTTCGGATGCTGGAATCCGACCCTGGTAAAGAGTACCTGGAAAAAATTCTGCCTGACGACCTTTACATCCTTTGCCATTTTATCACCTATCCCCATCCTTCTCTTATTCTCGTTTCCTTCTTTCGCTGCATAAAATTTCCAGCGTTCTTTGCGATGCCTTATTCCAGACGGTCCAAGGGTGAGGGAAAAAAGAAATTCCGGGTAAAATTTGAACGGCTCTTCCAGGCGTTGGGGAGGTTGGTTTGAAATGGACCAAGGTCTTGGGTGAATATTCAATGAAGCTCTGATGATCCAACGACCTAAATGTCACCACTTTTCAAGAAGCAGCTTTTTCATATGACAGACAGGGCAAGCGAATCCGGTAAGGTTAGGTCAAGGAAGGGTGTGAGATAGGGTTGAAGAGACAGAGAAAGGTGACAGTTACAAATAGAACATCAAATGGACGTGATACGCAGCCGGAAGTTTGGATTTAAAAAATAACCTGTAGCTGTTAAGTTAAGGATAAATTTGAGAGAGAGAGAGAGAGAGAGAGAGAGAGAGAGAGAGAGAGAGAGAGAGAGAGAGAGAGAGAGAGAGAGATTGGTAAAATTTTACAGCTTAATGGTAAATGCCGGAGAGGTATTACAAAAAATTACAGAACTATATTATTTCATGAAGAAATAATTTCAGAGAAGACTGTTTTAACAAATATTGTATTAAATTATTTCAAAAGAAAGTAAGTAAATTCTGTTTCTTATTGGAAAAAAAAATAATTTTTTCGGGAATAGAGAAAAAAAAATAGTCGCAAAGGGGTTTGAATAAGTAAAAAAACAAGGAAAAGAAATAAAAATGGATGAAATCCATGTACGATGTGCGTCACCAGTTACAGTGGGCAAAAACCTTTTTTATCATGAGAACAAACACGTCACAAAAAAAAAGAACTTTAAAGAGAAGAAAAATATAAGCACTAAGTATTAAAAGCTAACAAAAGAACAATAGTCATACAAGTCGATGCCATTATTAAAGTAAATTAGTCAACAAAATTGAAACCTATAGAAACTAGAATTACAAGACTTGCATAGAACTAGTTATATAACTCATTTGGTGATGTAAATTGGTTTATAAATATATATATATATATATATATATATATATATATATATATATATATATATATATATATATATATATATATATATATACCTGGCTTATATGTATTTACGTAAAATAATAACTGAGGTCACTGTTCACGAGAATATGATACCTAATCCATACTTGCGTTTTTATTGAGTTATACCTAATTTCACGAACAAGTATCACTAAGCCATCTGGTGATAAATGGATATGAAACCCAGCATATCTACTACTTTAGTGTTTTCCAAAGATTCAGACGCGAGAGAATATAGAGAAATGTGTCTGACGTTGCGAGACAGAAATCGAGACTGACATATATATATTGTCGAGCTTAGACAAACGGAGTTGAGTCTTCCCCGACGAGCATCTTCCAGATGGGCAGAAATTTGATTATGACGTTGCCAGTAAGGTTTATGAATAAAGTAACACAGTGGCAATAAAAAGAGGAGCACATCCAAGAAGGTTTTCAATCTCGGGGGGGAGATGGACTTATGTGTTTGATGGTGAACGATAGAATTGTAAACAAAGATAGGGGCTAGAGGAGAGATATGGAATGGGTGTCACAAGTAATAAAAGGGAAGGGATTTTGCGGGAGAGCCGTTAGGTTTTAACTGCGAGCAAGAACGTCACAAAAAATTCAAACCTGAGCTAGCATGCTTATACAAGTTGGTCTCTTAACAATGCAGGGAAGAGCGAGTGATGAGATGAAAGAGTTACAATATGAGTGTTTATGAAACGCATGCAGTACGTGGCTCTCTCTAGATATTACATACATGTAAAATAGAGCGCCCTGCTATAGAGAGTTTACTGTAGGTGGGTCATCTGGCAGAGGATATTCAGGGCGATCAATGGAGACCCGGTCTTTCTTCTTTGCCACGAATGTTAAGAATGCTGTTGGCATACAACAGATCACGAGGAAAGGGCCTATGTAAAGGGGTGCCAGCTGTAGTTTGATAGTGCGTTGTACAGGAAAACGTTCGTTGTCGAGTGCGGATTGGTCGGAATGTATTGCTTAGCTGGTGGATTGTAAAGTTTGGCGGCAAAAAGTAAATTTTCCCACAACATAACATTGCCTGCTGGAGATTATCGTGGGAGGTTGCGGATGTAAAGAATTTGTCAGGGACAACCAACGGGTCACCATAAACAATTTCAGCTGCTGAGACATCCAAGGCATCTTCAGAAGTGGTCCTCAGTGTAGAAGAACCCAGGAGAGCTGCATTGTAGGTGCGATGAAAACGTTCAACCATTTCTTTGGTAGCAGGGTTGTCTGATGTAAGGTGATTCCCAGGAAATTTGCTAATGTTGTCCACAATTGCGATGTGAAAAGTGTTACCCCTGTTAGAGGTAATATGTTTAGGGATACCAAATCTCACTATCCATTCTGTGAGTACATAAGGTGGATGTTGCAGTTTCCATAGAAATGGCTTCAGGCCAAGGAGTGGAGCTGTCAATAATGGTAAACAGGTAGGTACCAATGTCCTTGTGATATTGGTAGGGGTTTTACTACGTCGACGTGAGTGTGGGCGAAACGATGTTGAGGTTGATGAATAATGCCCACTCCTGAATCCGTCTTTTGAACTTCTTTTGAAATTTGACATTGATGGAAAGAAAAAGTGCATGTGGTTGTTGATAAAGTCTTTGCCTTTGGTCATCAAGTCCTTCATGCGTAAAATATTGACATCGGGGATAACAGTGCGTACAGGTTTCGGTAGGTGCCGTACTCAGAGGGCATGAAGTAGATTCACTTCATGAGGAGAGCCGTGTGTGGCAGGTTGCAGGGGAGCGATGCTGGTGATATCCCTGAGGGCAAGCTATTTGGGCGCCTTGTAATGGTGCCATACGTTATTGGGGTGTCCCTTGGTCGGGACGCCAAAGGCAGATTTCTGGGAGCGTGTGCTCTGGGATCATCCCGAGGACATAGTCTGCTTTACTTTATTAGCAAGTTACGTCCTTGATGCAAAACTGGACTTTGATACGCTGGAACCAGGCGAACTCTTCTCCGCTGGCAAAAGGTGGCAATTTCATTGAGGAGGTGTGTGTGGAAGAGTTAGGTTCGGAGGGTGACATCATCAAACAGTAGGACACAGTAGTGAGGGGATGGCAGGAGGGAGGGAGTCACTCCGGGGTCACCAATTGTGCGGGAGAGCCGTTAGGGTGTAACTGAGAGGAGAGGTGAATGCAATTGAACTTTAGTATTCAATTATCAAGTTTATATACACGGACTTGCGAGCAAGAACGTCACAAAAATTCAAATATAGTCAAACCTGAGCTAGCATGCTTACACAGATTGGTCTATTAACAGGGCAGGGAAGATAAAAAAGGAAAACTATTAAAGTGTACGAGCATGTATGAAACACATGCGGTAAAGGATCCACTAATAAAGAAGGGGAGAAGGGATCCAGGAAAAAGGAAAAGAAATCCAGTAATAAAGAAGTGATCCAATAATAAAGGAGTGATCCAGTAATAAAGAAGTGATCCAGTAACAAAGGAGAAGGGATCCATTGCTAGAGAAGAATCCAGTATTGAAGGAGAAGGTGTTCATTTAATAAAGGAGAACGGATTCGGTAATAAAGGTAAAGGGATCGAGTAATACAGAATAAGTGAGAAATTAATAAAGAAAAAGTGATCCATTGATAAAAGAGAAGTTATAAAGGTGACGGGATCCAGTGATAAATGAAAAGGGATCCAGTAATGAAAGAGATCGAGTAATAAAGAAGAGATCCAGTAATAAGGAAATGATCCAATAATAAAGATGTGATCCAGTAATAAAAAAGGTATCCAGTAATAAAAGGGAAGGGATCCAGTAGTAAACGAGAAGGGATCCACGAGGTGTTGCAAGAAGACCATAGAGAATATTGTTTAAGATCGTCCCGAATTATTTAGTAAATGTGATGGCAGAGGCTCTTGTGACGTGGAAAGACATCGCCCTTGCCTTGTTGTGGAATATTTTTGATTAATTGGGTGAAGAGCCAGGGAGTTTTTCAGCTGTTCGAGGGAGTAAATTCAAAGTTATCGGTCAGGAATGAACAATTTCCATTTAGATGCAAAATTGTATCGGAAGGGCAAAGCTTGAGAATTTATTACATATCCTTATTTGAGAATTTTTTCCGATATATTGTAACACTTCGAATACAAAATTTGAGTAATCGAGCCTGTTTCATTTCCTTTTCACCTCCTAATAATCAACAATAGAAGCTGATAAGTGGCAAGTAGCGCTTCCTGCCCCCCCTCTCTCTCTCTCTCTCTCTCTCTCTCTCTCTCTCTCTCTCTCTCTCTCTCCGGATTTGATATTAACGCAGCTTCCTTTAGCAGCATTAGGGTCACTATTAAACATAACTTTGCACTGTCCTATTTTCTGAATGTTATTGGTCTAAGAGATTTCAAGCAGGTTTTTCTCCAAAAATTCGCATCATAGCATTAGAAGATAAATCCTCTTTAAATATAGAACAGTGTAGAAACTTTTAATAAAGAATAAAATCGTATAATACAATCAGTATATCGTTAAGTGATCGGTAAAAATTCCATCCTGTGCAGTGTAAATCAAACGAATTGGTCAAAGAAAGTGAACAAACTATACTCGTGCAAAAGTTATTTGGCCGTTGGACCTGGGTCTTTTTCAGAATACTTCGTGTCAAACTCAAAATACTGAGGACATCTTATCCTCTAAGGGAGGAAGCTAATCGGCTTATCCCCAGAAGCAGATTAAGCTCTTGAATGCCAGGTGCTAAACATTGTATTGTACCTTTTTAAGTAACAGACCACAACCTCAAGCAGCAGAGTTGATGATGAACGATTTCGTATTAACGATGGTAATCTAAAAAGAAACAATTGTATTACGTTAATAGTGTGTGTGCCGTATATTTAAATATATATATATATATATATATATATATATATATATATATATATATATATATATATATATATATATATATATATATATATATGGTGTGAAAGTATAGTTTAGAGTTATAGTAGTTGTGATAAATAACGCTCAAGGTGACGTTTAGTTCCTAAATTTGCGGTGAAATTACAGCCCTCAATACGTTTGAGGAATATAATGACTCGTAAGCCAAGCTGTGCCTTAATTCCAGTCTATTTCTATCGTTCTTTTTAGTTTTTCGGAAATGGACAGCTTGTTGGATATGTTTTTGTGAAAGAAACAGCGAAGTAACATCATTCTCCAACTTTACTTCGGTCAGATTAGCCTCCCCATCAACACCGCACCCCAGGGCCCAGGTTCCAATAATCAAAACATTGTGAAAAATACGAAGGAATATATTTCTGCCTCTGTATTCCCATATTATTATTATTATTATTATTATTATTATTATTATTATTATTATTATTATTGTTACTATTATTATTATTTTTGTTGTTACTATTATTATTATTATTATTATTATTATTATTATTATTATTATTATTATTATTATTAGCTAATATACACCCTTAGTTGGAAAAGTAGTATGCTATAAGTCCAAGGTCTCAAAAAAAAAAAAAAAAAAATAGCCAGTAAGAAGAATGAATTATTAAATTGCAGAAGTAGTAATCAATAATTGAAATAAAATATTCTAAGAGCAGTAATACCATTAAAATAAACCTTTCTCATACAAACTATAAAAAACCAGAAAAAATTGAGGAAAAGAATGTAGACAAGAATAGTGTGTCCGAGTGTACCCTCAAACCAGAGAACTTTACCTTAAGACAGTGGAAGACTATGGTACAGACTATGGCACTACCCAAGAAAACAGAACATTGTTTTTATTTTAGTGTCCCCCTATAAGAGTTGCCTACTATAGCTAAAGAGTTTTTTTCTATCCTAACCAAGAGGAAAGAAACCACAGTACAATTACAGTGCCTCTATGACCTGCTTGAATAGGCAGATACGAGTATGATCATCATTTGGTTATATAAGAAGTCTGATGATATTCATCTCACTTCATAAATTTTCGGAATATTATATAAAATATTTCAGAAACAAAAATATACCAAAAAATTAATAATCCTTATGGAGCAAAACTTTCTACCACACTGTTATAAAACAATCATTATCAAGATATGGGATCCCAGTTCTTCAGTCCATATTTTTTTTTCTTGGCAAGTTTAATATAGCCTAAGGGATACAATGTGTGAGACATTCACTTCACCCTTCTTCCCCTTCGAGTGGTTGCCATCAAACTGATTCCTGCGAGGCAATCATCCAGGAAGTAATGGACCCCGATGCTTGTTTAGTTGTTTCCTGTATGTTGGAGGGGTCGCTCCAATGACGGGAAGAGAGGAGGAGAGCGGAATAGTTTGAAAAAGAGAGACAGAAAAAAAATCATGAGTGTTTGAAGTGGACCGTTCGGCCAATATAGAGGAAAACGAATAGCACTGACCATAGGGCAGGAAAGGGCATCGATGTGAGAGAAAACAGGGAGTTGTCAGGGATTCATCCTCGTAAAGTAATCATGGTTATAACCTCAATCTTTGCTGTACTCAAGTGTGTCTCTTCGCTTCTATATGAAAACTGGTTCAGAGATTAGATTCGTAATTATTACAAAATGGTTTGGCGTATAAGAAGCTGGAAAGTATTTCCATTAGGGTGAATCTGTAATTCAGTGCAGCATAGTCTCTTGCTTTCATGCAAGAACATATGGGTAGAAAATGTCACTTGCAATTTTAGTATAACATTTAACTGTTTCTCCCGTTTTTTATTCTTACGCTGCTCATCACTAAGAAGCATTTTGGCATTATCAGTTAAACATCATGAGCCAGTTTCAGAATTAGTACCTAATTTCATAACAAATAGTAAGTATTTATTAAACTCAAACTTCTTTTTAGCCTTTAGTTTTCTCAAGCGTCAATTACACGATATCAAAAATTAAATCGAAGAATGATTGTGATCTGTCGTCAATTGGTGATCATCACGACACTGAATCGGTTGATTGGATGCTACCACTCGAACATAATCTTTATTCCTATAGTGGGAGATGCGATCTACAATTATAGATTCTTGAGATGGAAAATGTTCAATTTTCATCTTAGAATACAGAACGTTACCCGTTATGTAGAAGTCGATTTCAAACATTTTTCTTTATTTTAGAGCAAAACAATGTTAAACTAGTGGAGATATTGGACTAAATATTTGGGATCTATTTCTGCCTTTAATATGGAAGTATACAAAAACTATTATTTTGAATTCTGAATAAAATGGGGCTTTGGGGAAGGTCTGTGTCTAAGAGGTCAACGTAACTAATTTTTATTATAAATTGAATAATTAATTTTTAGAAAAGTTACCTGAGAAAAGATCGAAAAGTGGAGGGTGTAACGAATAAATGTGACTTTTTCTGATAAATGATCACAAGAGAATTCCATTAACCCTTTCACTGTCAGTGATAAATTCAACAAAACTGCAGATGTAGCCAAATCTTTAATGACCACACAAATCCTACCTTGTTGATAAATATTTTAAAGCTCTCATAAAGACCTTCCTAATAAATACTGCCATGCTATGGTTTAGGGGGTTTTAAAAGAATCTTTTCTTTTTCAAATTTTGATTTAGTAACCAATGACACTGATAGGTTAATGGGACAAGTTCCTTTGCAGAAAATTTCCCCCCCCCCCTCTCTCTCTCTCTCTCTCTCTCTCTCTCTCTCTCTCTCTCTCTCTCTCTCTCTCTCTCTCTCTCTCTCTCTCTCTCTCTCTCTCAGAATTTACATCCTATTAGTTTAGTTTCATCTTTCCAAAGCCAATAATGTTCACCTCCTCTCGTTTTCCTAAACACCAATCCCCAAAACGAAATCTTCGTTTGATATCCATAATCCACTTATCCAAAATCTATTCATCCTCACTGTTTACTACTGTATTGCTAAAATCAATTTTTCTTCATTGCCTTCGTAATGAACATTTAACGTTTCTGATTGTTCATATCTGTTTAACGTCACCTTCTAAGTTGCAATACAATGCCATTACGCCATTACTTTCGGAATTATCCTATTATATAGTTAGATTTACTACTTTAAGGTGCATTACAAGTCACATGAAAAGGTTTTGCTTACGGTATACTATTAAAATGAATGAAGATTACGAATAGATGTAAGTTATTGAAAGTTTGACAATGTCAAACTTTTTTCTTTCTCTATAAAGTCCACGTTGCTTTTTTTTTCTCAACTGCTGGCAAAATATTTTTTCTTTTACTTAGGTAATCATATTGTAAATGAACCATTACAAATAGAATTTTTGCAAATAAATTTTTGAAATCTCGTATATGAGTACTGAGGAGAAAAGAATGTTTCAATTTATTGATGATAATCGTATAATTTTATGGAAGTTGAAAAAATATCTCTCGTTTTATTGCTTTTTTTTTTTTATAAATGACATTCAACACACTTTTTCCAGTTTTCATGGAGATTTTAATATATATATATATATATATATATATATATATATATATATATATATATATATATATATTATAAATATCTATAAGCAGTATATTTTGTATTATTTATTTATCAATCTCCCCGCCTATGCATGTATATACATAGATTTATACACATATATGCATGTATACAGTATATTGTATATGTATACTGTGAATACTATACAATCAATTTTGATAATTTCCTATTGATTTGGATCTGTATTCAGTATGGGAAACGAATGAACACTGAATTGTGCAGATTTTTCTATGGATAAAATTGAATCTTGCGAAAAATTCATGCCTAAGCTCGCTGAGGTATCTACACGAATTCTGGGAACCTTTCGAGTATTCGCATGTTCAAGGAATATGCAAAAGGGATGGTACATATATTTGCTCTTATCTGGATCACGGGAGGTACATGCATGTTTCATACACTTGCATACATTTCCATATGCGTATTGAACGTATATCGCCAAATAC
>NC_090733.1:155234624-155239624 GCF_036898095.1 Palaemon carinicauda
TTAATTTTAATTGTCTCCAGTCTATTCCTTTTACTTTCCTATCACCGTATGTATAGTTTGTGTGTGGGTGCATCATTGATGGTTGGTTTCTTTGTCTCTTTCTTTTATTTTTCCGGTGAGCTAGAGTTTGTTTGGGTCCTAGATGCCTTTTTGTAATGCGAATGGTTTATTTCCTTCTTGGCTGGAGATTTATTTTCATTTGAGGAGAATTAAGTTTATGTAATAAACAGGAATTTGAATTTGATTAAGAGTCTTTGTTTTGAACCTTTCCTTCTCGGTGGATTTTGATACGTCAATGTCTAGTTCTAGCTGGCTGAATACAAAGAACCTGTGACATAAATGGCGACCTTGCCAGGATCCTGTTGAATTCTTTTCTCAGGATCCTAGAATATTGACATTGCCGTGTTGGAATCTTCAGTAGAGGATTGGTTGTTCAGATATTTTGATAGTTAATTAGGTTTAAAACTTTGATAAAATGAGTGAGTCTGAGCTTACGATGACTGAGATTAATGTATCGGAATTTTTGGGTAGGGGTGACTGGGAGGCTAGGCTTGGTGATCTAAGTAAAGGTCAGTTGTTTGCACTAGCAGACCATTTCAAGTTAGTAGTATCTCCTGGTGTAAAGAAAGGAACTCTGTTGCTACAGGTAGCGAGTGCGATAAGGGGTGGTGCTATGGGTGCGACTTCGGACGAAGTAGGATTAATGCAAGATAGGTTAGCATTACAGAAATTGGAGGTGGAAAAGTTGAAATTGCTGTTTCAGATGGGAGAGATGGAGATGGCCAATAGGGAAAAGGAAAGGGAAAAGGAGAAGGTTAGATTAGAACATGAGAGGGTACAGGAAAGGGCTAGATTGGAACAGGAAAAGGCTAGATTGGAACAGGAAAGGCAATTGGAGTTTGTTCGAATGGAACATGAATTGCAGGTTCTTCGTTTAAAACAAACAGGACCGGAAGACTACTTTAACATTAGTCATGCTATTAAGCTAGTCCCTGTTTTTAACGAAGCTGATGTGGCTGAATTCTTCTCTGCTTTCGAGAAGTTAGCAAGAAAGTTAGGTTGGCCTGAGACCATGTGGACTACCCTAATTCAGTGCAGGTTGGTTGGGAAAGCACAAAGTGTATGCAGCATTGAGTGAAGAGGTAAGTGCAGATTATAGTAGGGTGAGAGAGATTGTATTAAAAGCTTATGAGCTTGTGCCAGAAGCCTACCGCCAGAGATTTCGTAATCTAAGAAAGGTTCCAAATGATACTTATGTAGAGTTTGCTAGAGCTAAAGAATTAGCATTTGATGAATGGTTGAAATCAAAAGGGGTTGATGATTTTGCAGGGATAAGGGAAATAATCCTTATTGAAGAGTTCAAGAATAATGTAGGGCATGAATTGAAGATACATTTAGAAGACTAAGTTAGATACTGTGGGAGCAGTTGCAGTGGCAGCCGATGAGTACGCACTATCACACAAGTCTGTGTTTAAGTTTGCTGATAAGCAAAGTAGGTGGGATAAGGATAGGAGGTTTGAAAAGACTCCGGAGCAGGGAGCGAAATCCTCTAAATCCAGTTCTCCTGGAAGAAAGGTTCAGTCTTTTCCAAAGACAAGTGAAAGGGATGTAACGTGTTATTTTTGTAAAAAGAAGGGCCATATTAGGTCAGAATGTTCTGCCTGGAAGGGGCAGGGGAGTTCCAAGAAGCCTGTAGGTCTACTTGGGAGAACTTCTGGGGGTGTATCCTGTGAGTTTGGTAACTTTGGAAAATATGTCTCAAGTGGTGAAGTGTTCACAAAGGACCAGGATGGTTTTGGGAGACGGGTAAATGTATTGCGGGATACTGGTGCTGCCCAGTCGTTGATTTTGAGATCGGCGTTGCCTGACAATTTTGTAGAGGAGCAGCTAGAGTATGTGTTGTTGGGTGGCGTGTCCTCTGGCCGAGTTTTGGTTAAACTCGGATTGGGTCAAGGGCCCGTTAAAGTTGGCAATTGCAGATGAACTACCAGTGAACGGTGTGCAGGTTGTGATAGCCAATGATACTGAGTCGGATACGGGGAGTAGTTGTCCGGTAGTGCAATGTAACGGTACCACTCAGATTGGTGAGAGTAGTCCTATGATGGCTATTACTCGTTCTACAGTCCAGTCTCCTAGTGTTGAGGATGAGGATTTGGGTCTAGATAGGCTTGAAGGACTGGTAGATGGAGTGATGTGAAAGTTCCTAGTCTGGTATCTAAGTGGGATGATACTGTAGGATGGGATAGGAACTCACTAAGTATTGCTCAGAAGGAAGAGTTTAATGAAGAGGGGGAAGGAGAGGTTAGCTCAGATTTGACGAGACCCAAGTTGAAATGGGAAGATGGTATCCTGTATCGGTTTAGTCGTTTCAAAAGGTCGCCAACTGAGATGTGGGAGGTAAGGAAGCAGATAGTAGTTCCTCTTGAATATCGGGGCAAAATCTTGTGGTTTGCACATGAAGATTTACTTGCTGGTCATTTTGGAGTAAGCAAAACTTTTAGGAAAGTTGCTGAGCATTTCTTTTGGCCAAGAATGAAGGCAGAGGTGAAGAGGTATGTTAATTCTTGTACTAAGTGTCAAATGGTTGGTAAACCAAATCAGAGAATTGCTAAAGCCCCTTTACAACCCATTCCAGTGGTTGAAGAACCATTTAAAGAGATATTGATAGATATTGTGGGGCCATTGCCAAAGACTAGCAGTGGTTTTCAGTATATACTGACAATAATGGATAGAATGTCCAGGTACCCCGAAGCTGTACCCTTAAGGAGTATTCACAGTAAGAAAGTAATCGAAGCACTTATTGGTTTCTTTACTAGGTTTGGATTGCCGAAATCGGTCCAGTCTGACTGTGGTAGTAATTTTATGAGTAAAGAATTTGCTAAACAGATGAAAGAGTTCAAAATTAATCATGTAACTTCATCACCATACCACCCAGAGAGCCAGGGTCAGATTGAACGATTTCATCAAACTTTGAAGTCCATGCTAAAGAAATATTGTGGGGAAGATCCAAGGAACTGGGATAAGGCAATACCTTATTTATTGTTTGCATTTAGGTCTGTACCGAGTGATATGATGGGATTTTCTCCATTTGAGCTTGTATTTGGTCACAAGGTAAGAGGTCCTTTGGATGTTGTTAAAGAAAGTTGGGAAAATAATAATCCAAAAGTTAGCCTGGTACAATTTCTAAAAGAATCTAGGGAAAAGCTTTATAAGTTTTGGGAGTTTGCTAAGGAGAACTTGAAAGTTGGGCAAGGTAAAATGAAAAAGAATTTTGACATCAAAGCTAGGAGAAGGGTATTTGAAGTTGGGGATAAAGTTTTAGTTTTATTACCTACCCCTGGTAATCCCCTAGGAGCCAAGTTTTCAGGACCATGGAAGATAGCTAAGAGGGTAAGTAGCTTGAATTATCTGGTGGAGACCCCAAGTAGAAGACAAAAACACCAGCTTTGTCATGTTAACATGTTGAAACCCTATTATGAAAGAGTAGCAAAGAAGCCATTATTGTTGTTGGGGAAAGTAGAAATGGAAAGAGAATGTTTGGAAATAGAAGGTAAGTGGCCTAAAGGTAATAGCGATGTATTAAATAACTTGCCAAATATGTTGTCTCACTTAGATGGGGATCAAATTGAGTCCATCTTAAATTTGATAGAAGTGTATCCAGATTTATTTAAGGACACCCCAGGTTGTACGGCTGTGATACAGCATGATGTGGAGGTTAGAGGGGCTAAACCAATAAAACAGGCACCTTATAAAACTAATCCATTGAAAAGGGAAGTAATCAAAACAGAGGTAGAGTACATGTTGCAGCATAATCTGATAGAAAGTAGTTACAGTCCATGGAGTTCACCTGTGGTGTTGGTGAAGAAGGAGAATGGTCAGTATAGAATGTGCATAGATTACCGCAAGGTTAATGCAGTTACAGAGACTGACAGTTTTCCTTTACCTCGGGTAGAGGACTGCATCAATGATGTAGGTAAGGCAAAGTTTATCAGTAAGTTCGACCTTCTAAAGGGGTACTGGCAAGTACCGTTGACACCCAGAGCTAAGGATATCTCTGCTTTTGTGACCAGTGAGGGATTATTTGCCTGCAACGTGATGCCTTTTGGCATGAAAAATGCATCTGCTACATTTCAGAGACTAATGAACAACTTGGTAGGTTCTCTAGAGGGTGTGGTAGTGTACATTGATGACATTGTGGTATATAGCGATGACTGGGACACCCATATTCAAAGAATACTTAAGTTATTTGAAAAACTTAGCCAGGCAGGGCTGGTTATCAATCTTGCCAAATGTGAGATAGCCAAGGCTAGTGTATTGTATCTTGGTCATGAAATAGGTCATGGGAAGATTGTCCCGAAAGATGCAAACGTCAGAGCCATTTTAGAGTTTCCTGTGCCTTATGACAAAAGGTCTGTTCGTAGATTTCTTGGCATGGTAGGGTACTACAGGAGATTTGTGATAAATTTTGCCACAATTTCTAATCCTCTTACTAATTTATTGAGGAAAGAAGTAAAGTTTGAGTGGAATGAAGAGTGTCAGAGGTCATTTGACAAATTGAAGGCAGTTCTAACTAACTATCCTGTCTTGAGAGCTCCGGATTTTCAGGAACCATTTAGGTTGGCGGTCGATGCAAGTGACTATGGAATAGGTGCTGTGCTATCTCAAGTTGAGGAACAGGTAGAGTATCCTGTTGCCTTTTTCTCTAAAAAGCTTAATGAAGCTCAACGCAAGTACTCCACCATAGAGAAGGAGGCCTTAAGCCTGTTAACAGCTCTAGAACATTTTGAAATTTACTTGACAAATGTTCCTACACCTGTAGTGGTCAAGACAGACCACAATCCTACACCTGTAGTGGTCAAGACAGACCACAATCCTTTATTTTTAAACAGGTTTAAGAATAAGAACCAGAGGCTGATGAGGTGGAGTCTGATATTACAAGAGTGGGATTTGGATATCCAACATGTTCCAGGGAGAAAGAATGTGGTGCCAGACACACTTTC
>NC_090733.1:155242124-155259624 GCF_036898095.1 Palaemon carinicauda
AAGGACCCTGGGGCAGCGATAGCCAGCACAGTAAGATAAGATATTGACGGTCATTGCAGCCACAAGCTGGCTGGGACACCAGCTGTAGAAAAGGACGCAGGAATAGAGTGAAAATTCAGTTATGGCCAATGCCACAATCCTCTTTTGACTGGATTTACAGGAAATGTAATTTTTCCCTTGCACACTTAGAAAAAAACTGCAATTTTATTCTGAAATTCTCTGTAATAGTATTCTGTTCTCAGCCGTATTTTAGTAAAATGCCGGCGACGGTAAATTGACCTTATTTTGTTTTTATTTCTTACGGTTGGTGATCGTAATACCACTCCCTAACGCCAATATATTCGTTTTTATAAGGGTAGAAATCCTGGAATAAATGTTGCCAGGCATTATCGTTTAATTTTTTACGGTAAATTTTTAGCAGTGCAACAGTAGTTTGCAAGAGGATATTGTTTTAAATATTTTGAAGAATTTAGAATTTTATATGTGGGTAAACATTTTTAAAGGTTTAAGACTCCCAGAAATTAATGTGATTGAATTTTGATTAAAGAAGTGACATAAACTCTACGAGGAGAAAAAAACTTTCATTAAATATGCAAATGTAGAGCATCTGTTCAATTCCGGCTTAGTCTGGATAAATGAATAAAGAAATTAATAAATTAACAACTCAAGATAAAGACAAGCTAATCTATTAATGACTTCATCTTGATGCTAAATATTAATGTGTTCGATTTCAATCTGTAACAAATTATGCATTAGTAAATTATTTATTAGAGAAGATGAATTTTGTTACTAAGTTTATTCGATGATTTATGGAATGTGCCTTAAATATGAGGAATAATTTTACTATATTTCCATTGTCTGGAGTTTTGTTTTTGCCTTCAGTTACTTGTTTTCTAATCGCATTTTCATAATGTTTTTGTTACTTATTCACCTTTCTCAGGTTTTTTTCCACTCCTCTTTTATAGTTCTTTCATTGCCTTTGTTTCTTCCATGTGGCTGTTCTCCCTGTTTGGGTCCTTTCTGGAGAGTTATAAATCTCCCATGTTATTATGAGTCTAAACATTGGTATATAAATAGAGATTTCTATAAGAATGTGCTAAAAGTAAAGACAGATCGTTTTATTTTCTTATACGTTTTCACAGAAATATGAATGTGGATTTGTTCAATTATAATAATGATAATAATAATAGTTATTATTATTATTATTATTATTATTAGTAGTAGTAGTAGTAGTAGTAGTAGTAGTAGTAGTAATAATAATAGACGATGAAAAATAAATCAATGAACCCTGGAAAGCCCTGAACTCAGTACATATCCCTAGGTTTATGTATACTCTTTTGAAGTAAAAATATTGATTAATTTAATGATAAATATCTATATATTTTCTCTAAAAATGAAAATAACAGTTACTGGCAAATTGCAGTACTGTTGAGAAGAAAGTTAGATCAATATTCACGCCCCTGTGACAGCCTGTATCTTCAATAATAATAATAATAATAATAATAATAATTTGTTTAAGTGATCGTTTTTTAAAGTAAGAATTGAGAAAATTACTCAAAAAACCGAGCGCTAAAAAGGAAGGAAAGATTCTTGAAAAATTAACGAATAAGATGAAGAAGACTTGAAAGTATCTTTGTGTCGAGTAATTGTCTTTCCAATATCGTAATTCTCTCTCCAGATTTAACGCCTTCCCTAGAGGGCCTTTCTTGGCTGTTTTACTTTTACATCTTTCCGGTTTGTCCTCCAAGTGTCAGATTCAAACGAGCTATTTTCAAGACTGGTTTTTTAACACTGTGCTAAGCAGAAAATTCGCTGGGTAATTATTATTTCATGTAATTTATTTATTATTATTATTATTATTATTATTATTATTATTATTAGTAGTAGTAGTAGTAGTAGTAGTAGTAGTAGTAGTAGTAAATTTTTTTCGAGTAATATTTTGTTTTGAATGGAAGCAGGTAAGTTAACACATTTTAACAATTACTCCTTTTACTATCGCAGAAATAAAAAGTAAAAAATACCAAAATTTTTTTTCTAATTTTTTTTAAATGCTTTAATGATATTTGATTTGTAATAATCAACACTTTCAATTTTTTTTTTTTTTTTTTTACTGATGCCTCAGAATAGATAACTTCTTTCCCTTTAGTAATAAGTACCTCAACTATTTTACCTTAAGTCTATAATAGACAGCTCAAAATTTAAGTCTATAATAGACAGCTTTTTTGAGAGAGAGAGAGAGAGAGAGAGAGAGAGAGAGAGAGAGAGAGAGAGAGAGAGAGAGAGAGAGAGAGAGATAACGACTGTTCATATTTCTTTTCTTAACTTATCTCACGAGAGAAGAAGTAACCAACTAACCCAACATAGAAGTTATTTGAAAGAGAATTTACGGGTTTCATCATGAATAAATTATGAAGAAAATTTACCTACGTAAGACTACGGGAAAACAAAACAAAACAAAAAATATTCAAAACACTAAAGAAAAAAAATATGATCAAGAATTTCCTAGATGCGTAAAAAATACTGCATAAGAAAATCTTTTTTACTTCCGAGATAGCGAAGATTACCCTTCATGCTGGTTTTATATGACTGTTGTCCAACATCTTTTCCAAGAAGCTGTTTGGTAAATATATACTTTCCCCAGAGAGAGAGAGAGAGAGAGAGAGAGAGAGAGAGAGAGAGAGAGAGAGAGAGAGAGAGAGAGAGAGAGAGAGATGTGGGGGAGGCATTAGAATAGTAGAGGGGAGAGAACAGAATAGTACGTTTAAACAAATGATTTATTTTTCGACAAATAACAGTAATGAAGGATTTTTTTTTTCATATAATTTTGATACGATTTTATTCTCTTTTTGTTAACGGAAAAAAGTCATTTCGCTTAGTTAACTCAAGAAGTACATCCATTAACGAGGACGTAGAACAGCGGAATAGCTTATGTTTGTAAACCAGTAAATTCATTCTAATAAATAATTAGAAACTGTGCTACTACTACTACTACTACTACTACTACTACTGTTAATGTATAATGATATAAAAGATAATAGTAATATTAGTGATCATAGTGGCACCATCAACATTAAGATTAATAAGGTATAGCTAGTAAAACCTTCATATAAAACAACTTAATATTTTACCGACATTTAAATCTTACCATTTACAATTTCTCCATCAATTCTACTCAAGGAAAACCCATTAAAAGCCGCACAAGGAAAGGTGAAAGGTTGAACGTTAGACCTCCAGGTTCGAGATATTTTTCTTGGTTCAATAGTGAGGTCTAATAGGTTCGAAGGGCGACTTCAAAGCAGGTCAGGTAGTGGGGAGGGGGGGGGGGGGGGTCACCTCTTGAAGAGGAGAACTTGATTGCTAAATCGTTCACATCCTAGAGAGAGAAGGTGGGGAAGGCCTAGGTGTGTCTGGTTTAAGGGTGAGAGAGAGAGAGAGAGAGAGAGAGAGAGAGAGAGAGAGAGAGAGAGAGAGCGCTATTCTCTCTTCCACTTTGAGGTATATTAGCTTTTGAAATTAACTTGACTGGTTAAATTGAATTATTGAACAACGTTTGTTTCGTAAAATTTAAATACAAAATTGGTTGTCATTAACTTCAGTGGACTCAGAATTGTATATCAACGGTTTAGTTTATGGTTTTGAATCATCAACATTTCTTTCATATAGATGATGGATATAATATAGATTAGGAAATGAAAATTAATTAATTTTCCATCACATTAAAACCAAACAAATAGATAAATCAAGTTAATATAGTAGAGAGCCAAGAACTAGTGTCTTTGAAGATACATAAGGTATAAAGGCAACTCTTGAATGGCATAGGCAAGGGACAGGGACATTTCCTTAGCAAGCATAACAGTGCCCTAGAGACTGATCATATATACATATGATCAGCATCCAAGCCCCCTCTCCATCTATTGGCTGCTGATGACTCAGCAGGTAGACCTATAGGCTCCCCAAAGCCCCCTCCTTAGCTCACAAGGATGGTGAGGTTGCAGCCTCTATAGAAACTAACGAGCTTGAGCGGGACTCGAACCCCAGTCTGGTGATTACCAGTCTGGGACGTTACCAAATAGGCCACTAGGTTAGCTTTTTTGTATCTCTCCATTCCCATTTTCTGTCTACCAAGATTTTCGGTGACCAAAATTCGATTGACAAAAAATTACACGTTACCAGCATAGTTCTATTAGGCGGCCTTTTTTTTTATTCAAGGACAAATTACCATGTTAATGATTAAAAGAATTAATGTTAATGAAAGGAATAACAGTTTGCTTCATTAACCTTTATTAATGATCAACGACTGTTATTAGTAATCAGTCGGTAGCAGTGATTCATCATTTATACACAAATTGAAATCAGTAATGAATATCAGACACTTTGACCAATTGAATAAAAAGTATATGTTATATACATGTGCGGTTTTATCTGAACGCTGTCTCACGCGTATTTTCGATGCAATAAATCTACTGTTAAAAAAACCTAAAATTTTAATCGGAAATTCTCCGTAAAAATACTGTTCTTAGCAGCATTTCGGTAAAATACTGGTGAACGTAATTTTACCTTACTTTGTTATTATCTCATACGGGTTGGTGACCGTAATTTTACTCCTCTACCTCAATATATCCGTTTTTAAAACGGTAAAAATTCTGGAATAATTGTTGCCAGGCATTTACGTTTTTTGATACAAATTTTTAAGTGTGATACATTGAATTTGAAGAATGTATCGATCTATCTGTCCAATTATAAAAAGGCAATCATTAAAATATGTTGATAGCCAGCGGAAATAGAATTCCTTTTTAAAATTGAATGCTAGCAACAACGATTTAAAAAAAAAAAAAGTTGCAAGTCACACCGAGGCAACATCATCGTTTTTAGTGTTTGGAGGAAATGGTGCATAACATTGCAATAACTCCGCATAACTGTCACAGGATCATCCATTATTCCCAAAAGAAATTCCTATTTCTGGGAATTGAAAAGAAAATGACAACTTTCAGGAGCGACGATAATTTCGTATATGATAATTTGTTACACGACAAGAAGGTCTTTTATGCAATCAAGAAATAAAGTTAAAAGCATACCGATCTGCTCCTGCTATTTTATAGCGTAGAAGTATCATCAGTTTATTGGAAAACGT
The DNA here is from genome assembly GCF_036898095.1 of Palaemon carinicauda. Taxonomy (NCBI): domain Eukaryota; kingdom Metazoa; phylum Arthropoda; class Malacostraca; order Decapoda; family Palaemonidae; genus Palaemon; species Palaemon carinicauda. Next base: position 155,247,256 of record NC_090733.1, read on the forward strand.
TTATTAATTGCTTTGTTTCAGTCGTTTTCAGATATTGCTTCAGGTTTTGCATTCCATCTGCTTTATTGGAAGATATACTGAAATTTCTTGGGTACTGCAAAAGTGATTCGTTATTATCTGTAATACAAATTGTTCGTGTTTATTATAAAACCATTTGCAAGAATAAAACGTCTATTGGTTTGACAACGATATTCATTCACATGGAAGTAATGGAAATGAAGCAATGTACTGAAGCATAGTCGGCTATTGAAGATCGTTATTTAAATAGTGAGCAAGTGAATAGTTGTAAGTGCCCGAATGTCTATGAAAATTAGTTGTGACTATTATTGTAAATTACTTAGAGAGAGAGAGAGAGAGAGAGAGAGAGAGAGAGAGAGAGAGAGAGAGAGAGAGAGAGAGAGAGTTGGAAATAAACCATTAGAGAATGACATAAAAATAATGCCTTGACAAGTTAGTTGGGTGATTTCAAATGGGGATATAAACCAAGTGACATGCAAGAAATCGTCTTGGCGTTACACTACTTTCATTAGAATATTTTTATTTTATGTTTATTATTCAAGAAACAAAATCATAAACCGCATTAATTTCTAATAGAAATTAGGTAGGGGGGAAATAGAAAATAAAGATTATCCTACGAAGAAAGAAAATAAACATTCTTTGCAATTATTTACTCTGTACAGCCCAGAATCTAGAAGAAAATCATGTTCGCAAGGAAGATTGTTGTGCCATTAAACTGATCCTTGTGTTACACATAATTCCCTCACATAAAATTACTATTGCCTGGACAACCTAATTGTGTTTTTAATGTCTTATTACATGGCGTTTCAAGAGAGTAATGTGGTAGGAAATTGGGATATAAAGGAAACGTTTAGGAATCATTGCATTTAGGAATTGTGCCTCGGATGTGTTCGGGAAGGAATGCTAAGGAATTTGATGATCTCTGGCTTTGTTTAATCAAATGAATAGTGTCTTATGAATAGTAATACTTACTGACATACGACTTATTTGAACTTAAAATGCTACTAAGTTTGCTAAAGTGGAGATATTTAGATTCTTTCAAAAAGTTTTTTTCAAGTGTCCTATAAATACTATAATTACTAATATATGACTTGTGTACTTATATTCTACAGTTTGTTAAAGAAAATAATTTTAGATTCTTTCAAAGGCTCTTTTTCAACAAAATAATACATGGAGACTGGGTAAAGTAAAATACAGTTATTACAAATTCTCTCTCTCTCTCTCTCTCTCTCTCTCTCTCTCTCTCTCTCTCTCTCTCTCTCTCTCTCTCTCTCTCTCTCTCTCTCACACTTTGGTTTTAAATTTAGCCACTAAAATATACGAATGAATTTTGAAATCTAAATATTAAAAAGTTATTTTTCCAAACAAAGTAAAGAGGCCTAAGAATACCAAAAGCAACTGAACAAAGGTCAGACATAAATCCTTTCCTTTATTCCTCTCTTTATCACGCAAATTCTTTTGGTGACTTCCTCCTTCCCAAGAGAATGGACCATCAATAAAGTTGGCATAGAAAGTTTCCGCATTTCCTTGATTGAAAAGTCCGTGATTAATTGCAGACCAACTTCAGTTAGTTATAATGGCAGGAATCGTTCTCAATTGAATTTGTTGAGAATATATTTATTTTATTTATAAAGTGCAATCTTTTTACGCCTATGTGTAATACTTTTAAAAAAATGTAAAGGCAATAATTGGAAATTGAATGTTGGGCCACAGAAATTTGGCTTAGTGACTATTAATTCTCTCTCTCTCTCTCTCTCTCTCTCTCTCTCTCTCTCTCTCTCTCTCTCTCTCTGGCTTTCCATGTAAAACGGAACATTCTAAAACGAGATAGCCAATAGAAAATGAGTCAAATATTTTCTCAAGTAAATGAATAGCTTTTTTTTTGAGACCATGACATGCAGGAAAATGTTTATGTTCTTGTGTATATAATGTATTAATACATACCACATTATATATATATATATATATATATATATATATGTGTGTGTGTGTGTGTGTGTGTGTCTTATATGATTGTGTTTATCAATATACATATATATTTATATATATATGTTTACATATATATATATATATATATATATATATATATATATATATATATATATATACATATATATATATATATATATATATATATATATACACACACATATATATACATATATATATGTATATATATACATATATATATGTATATATATATATATATATGTATATATATATGTTTGTGTGTAAGAGGAGATAGTGTATGGCATTTCAATGGTTTTAAAAGAAATTGTATAAGAATTCTTAATCCTTTTGCAAATCTGATCCTCGCAAGAGATTTCGGATGCTGGAATCCGACCCTGCTAAAGAATACCTGGAAAGAATTCTGCCTGACGACCTTTACATCCTTTGCCATTTTATCACCTATCCCCATCCTTCCCTTATTCTCGTTCCCTTCTTTCGATGCATAAAATTCCCAGCGTTCTTTATGATGCCTTATTCCAGACGGTCCAAGGGTGAGGAAAACAAAATTCGGGGTAAAATTTGAACTGCTCCTCCAGGCGTTGGGGAGGTTGGTTTGAAATGGACCGAGCTCGCGGGTGAATATTCAATGAAGCTTTGATGGTGCAACGACCTAAATGTTACCACTTTTCAAGACCAAGGTTTTTCATAGTACAGACAGGGCAAGTGAATCCGGTAGGGTTAGGTCAAGGAATGGTGTGAGATAGGGTTGAAGAGACAGAGAAAGGTGACAGTTACTAAAAGAACATCAAATTACCGTGATACGCAGCCGGGAGTTTGGCTGTTAAAAATGACCAGTGGCTGCAAAGTTAAGGATGAATTTGAGAGAGAGAGAGAGAGAGAGAGAGAGAGAGAGAGAGAGAGAGAGAGAGAGAGAGAGAGAGATAGAGAGAGAGAGATATTCTGGTAATATTTTACAACCTAATTGTAAATGTCGGAGAGGTATTGCCAAAAATTACAGAATTTTAATTTTTAAAGAAATAATTTTTGAGAAAATTGCTAAATAAATAGTGTATTGAATTGTTTGAAAAGAAAGTGAATATTGTGCAGAATATTGCATGTCACTACACATACATAAGAGGGTAGCATAGATGCAAGATATTGTGTGGGAAAATTTATTCATGTTTAAATGTTTGTTGTGATATGAACATACTGCTGTAAATACTTTTGGAAATACGTTAAGTCTTTAAATTCATGTAGGTTTCATATTCTGGTTATATAGACACTTATTTTTTTCCTCATAATTCGTTATATGTAATGCTACTCAGACGTTTTATGGTTTAAACAATTTCATTATTAAAGTAAGTACCAATTAATATATGGGATTAAGGGCTATTGGTAATAATTTCGAAGCTATAAATAGAATAGCTTTGAAATATACATTAAAATTAAAACTTTAATACAGTTTTATTTTCCCTCCTGAATTGGAGGTATAGAGGAACAAATTGTTTTAAAAACAGGTGCCATCAGTTGTATTACTTTGATACAAATTAATTATAAGACTCAATTGTTCTATTCTAAATGTCTATAAATTTTATATTACTGCTGCCTTTTCTTTATTCATAAGTGAATTATAGAGCTTTAGAAATAACCGAGAATATCTTGGGAAAAAACTTATTTTTGTTTACAATCTCTCCAATGATTTAATAAATAGAAAGGTTTTCTTATATTTTCCTTAGATCTAGACATAGTTCACTTTTCACCATTCTGTGGTCACTTGGCTTGATTAACGATGTTAGATCTTTAACTAAAATAAGTTTTCACTAAGAACAAAATATATTTAGTTTTTCATTTGGTCTTCTCCAGGTTTATCTGTGTTTTTTTTTTTCCATAAAACGGTGTTCATGATGTATATACAGCCTATACGCATAGATATATACCCACGTTTCTTTTATATAATATTCAATTAATTATGTTTTTGAATATTTGAAAGAATTTTTATAATGAAATGTTTTAAACTACTTATGCCATATGCAGGATTCTATGCGGCAATGTAAAGGAGAATTCAAGTAAATTCGAATTCTAGATAATGCTTGAATTACTCATAAAATGAATAACATAGCATCTTGGTGTTATGAGGTATTCGGTGCTATTGTAATTATATATGGAATATGTTTTTGTCAACATAGGTGTATTAGCTTAAATAATGATACCCTGTTATAAACCGTTGACTTAACAAGGTCATCATAATATAGGTCAATTGTTTGTAATAAACTTGGGCCATTATTGGGAATTTTTGATGATCAAAGGTCGACGCGAATGAGCTGAAAATAAATATCCACGTTTGATGTGCAAATGTGAACGTTGGCACCAGTTTTTATCATGAGTGTTATCTGTGTGATAATGCTGTACAAATGTGCTTTTATGTCCAAATACATTGGTTCTAGAATAGGAATTCTATTTATGGGACGTTCTCCCGTATGGATCATTAACTTTGAATACTATTTTGTTTTAATTTATTTTTCAGATTACCAAGGCTCTCATAGGTAAGAATTGAAAATGGCACAGATGACAATGGGTCTTGAAGATGATAAGAGAGTTGACAGCAGATGGAAAATGGTCTTTGGGAAGCTTCCGGAAATCGTTGCAGCAGTGGTTTCCAGTGACGTTCAAATGCTTACGGATTGAAGTAAGTCCTTTTATTTTTACAAGAAAATAGGAAAATTACGGATTCGTATATTGATGTCTTAAACATTCTTTTGATTGATGGATATATATATATATATATATATATATATATATATATATATGTATATATGTATATATATATGTATATATATATATATATATATATATATATATATATGTGTGTGTGTGTGTGTGTGTGTGTGTGTGTGTGTGCGTGTGTCTGTATCTGTGTATGTGTACACTAAAGTCCCGGAAATTGTATTTATCTTACGCAGTTTTCCTTGGAAGCTAAGGCCCTTATGGTATCATCTATTTCAAGACAACGCTCGTAAAGTATTGACATGAAATAGGATTTAATTTATAAATGTATATTGATACATATAAATATATATATATATATATATATATATATATATATATATATATATGTGTGTGTGTGTGTATATACATATTTATATGTATATATACATATATATATATATGTATATATATATATATATATATATATATATATATATATAAATATATATGTGTTATATGTTACATTCATCCATAAGTGTTTGTTTATCTATTTTATATGTGTATATATATATATATATATATATATATATATATATATATATATATATATATGAACATATATCACAAGCACACGTGATTTTAATTAATGTAAATATCACCCACGAAATGCATTTAATACCGAATTCTATCTTGGGAAATACATATCCACTTGGAATTCATTTTATGGTAACAGCTTCTGGCCGGGTGGTGATTCGAACCACCACCTGTACGGCTAGAAACTATGCTTGGCAGGGACCCTCTCTTGATAGCTGAGTCGGTAGGGTCCCTGCCAAGCATAGTTTCTAGCCGTACAGGTGGTGGTTCGAATCACCACCCGGCCAGAAGCTGTTACCATAAAATGAATTCCAAGTGGATATGTATTTCCCAAGATAGAATTCGGTATTAAATGCATTTCGTGGGTGATATTTACATATATATATATATATATATATATATATATATATATATATATATATATATATATATCTATAAGTTATATGTTACATTCATCCATAAGTATTTGTTTATCTTTTATATATATACATATAACCTCGCGTGTATGTATTTACGTAAAATGAACTCTGAAATTACTGTACAAGAGAATATGATACCTAATCCATACGTAAGTTTTTATTGAGTTATTCGTAATATCACGAACAAGCATCACCCGGCCATAGCCGACGTTCAAGAGGAGACTGGTTTTATTTGAGTTTTTCCAAAGATTCGTACTCTCGAGAGAACATAGATATATGTCTGACGTTGCAAGACCGGAATGGAGACTGACATATACAGTATATTGTCGAGCATAGACAAACGGAGTTGACGTCTTCCCCGACGAGCATCTTCCAGATGGGCAGAAATTTGATTACATCGTTGCCAGCAAGCTTTATGAATAAAGTAACACAGTGGCAATAGAAGGAGGAGCGCATCCAAGAAGGTTTTCAATCTCGTGGTGGGGGGTGGGGGTGGAAATGTACTTCTGTGTTTGACGGTTAATGATAGAATTGTAAACAAAGATAGGGGCTAGAGGAGAGATATGGAAAGGCTGTCACAAGTGATAAAAGAGAAGGGGTTTTGCGGGAGAGCCGTTAAGTTTTAACTGGGAGCAAGCACGTCACAAAAACTCTAACCTGAGCTAGCGTGCTTATACAAGTTGGTGTATTAATAGTACAGGGAAGAGCGAGTGATGAAATAAAAAAAGTTACAGTATGCGAGTGTGTATGAAACATGTGCAGTATATGGCTCTCTCTAGATATTACATATATGTAAAATAGAGCGCCCTGCTATAGAGAGTCTACTGGCAGAATATAAGCAGGTTTTAGGCGATCAATGGAGACCCTATCTTTCTTCTTAGCCAGGAATGTTAAGAATGCTTTTGGCATACGACATATCACGAGGGAAGAGCCTGTGTAAAGGGGTGCCAGCTGTAGTTTTCTAGTGTCGTTGCACAGGAAAACGTTCGTTGCCGAGTGCAGATCGGTCGGATTGTGTTGCTTAGCTGGGGGCTTGTAAGTATGGCGGCAAAGAGTAAATTTTCCCACAACATGACATTGCTGCTGGAGATTAACGGGGAGGTTGCCGATGTAAAAAATTTGTCAGGGATGACCAATGGGTCATCATACACAATTTCAGCTGCTGAGACATCCAAGGCGTCTTCGGGAGTGGTTCTTAGTTCTGAAGAACCCAGGAGAGCTGAGTAAACCAGTTAGAGTACTAGCAGCGGGACAAGAAAGCTGCTTTGTAGGTGCAATGGAAACGTTCAACCATTTCTTTGGCAGCAGGATTGTCTGATGTAAGGTGATTCCCAGGAGATTTGCTAATGTTGTCCACAATTGCGATGTGAAAAGTGTTACCCCTGTTAGAGGTAATATGTTTAGGGATACCAAATCTCACTATCCATTCTGAGATTACATGAAGTGGACGTTGGAGTTTCCATAGGAATGGCTTGAGGCCAAGGAGTAGAGCTGTCGATAATGGTAAACAGGTTGGTACCAATGTCCTTGTGATGTTAGTAGGGGTTTTACTACGTGGACGTGAGTGTGGCGGAAACGATGTTGAGGCTGTCGAATAATGCCCACTCCTGAATCCGTGTTTTAAAGTTCTTTTGAAGCTTGACATAGATGGAGAGGAAAAGTGCATGTGGTTGTTCATAAAGTCTTCGCCTATGGTCATCAAGTCCTTCATGGGCGAAATTTTGACATAGGGGATAACATTGCGTACAGGTTTTGGTAGGCTTCGTACTCAGAGAGCATAAAGTAGATTCACTTCATGAGGAGAGCCGTGTGTGGCAGGTTGCAGGGGGTTGATGCTGGTCATATCCCTGAGGGCAAGTTATTTGGGCACCTGGTAATGGTGTATGTTATTAGGGTCTCCTTTGTTCAGAAAGCCAATCGTAGATTTCTGGGAACGTGTGCTCAGGGATCATCCCGAGGACATAGTCTGCTTTACTTTATTAGCAAGTCACCTCCTTGATGCGAAACTGGACTTTGATACGCTGGAACCAGGTGAACTCTTCTCCTCTGGCAAAGGGCGGCAGTTTCATTGAGCAGATATACATGAAAGAGTTAGGGTCGGTGGGCGACATCATCAAACAGTAGGACACAGTAGTGAGGGGATGGCAGGAGGTAGGAAGTCACTCCAGGGTCACCAATTGTGCGGGAGAGCCGTTAGGGTGTAACTGAGAGGAGAGGTGAATGCAACTGAACTTTAGTATTCAATTATCGAGTTTATATACATGGGCATGCGAGGAAAAACGTCTCAAAAATTCAAATATCGTCAAACATGAGCTAGCATGCTTACACTGATTGGTCTATTAACAGGGCAGGGAAGATAAAAAAGGAAAACTATTAAAGTGTAGGAGCATGTATAAATCGCATGTGGTAAAGGATCCACTAATAAAGGAGAAGGGGAGAAGGAATCCAGTAAAAGGAGAAGAAATTCAGTAATAAATAAGTGATCCAATAATAAAGGAGAAATTCAGTAATAAAGAAGTGATCCATTAACAAAGGAGAAGGGATCCATTAATAGAGAAGGATCCTCTACTGAAGGAGAAGGTGTTCATTAATAAAGGAGGACGGATCCGGTAATAAAGGTAAAGGGATCGAGTAATAAAGAATAAGTGAGAAATTTATAAAGAATAAGTGATCCATTGATAAAAGAGAAGTTATAAAGGTGACGGGATCCAGTAATAAATGAAAAGGGATCCAGTAATGAAGAAGAGTTCCAATTTAAAAGAAGAGATCCAGTAATAAGGAAATGGTCCAGTAATAAAAATTGTATCCAGTAATAAAGGAGAAGGAATCCAGTAATGAACGAGAAGGGATCCCCGAAGATTGTTCAAGATCGTCCAGAATTTTTTAGTAAATGTGATGGGAGAGGCTCTCGTGACGTGGAAAGACATTGCCTTTGCCTTGTTGTGGAATATTTTTTAATTAATTGGGTGAAGAGCTGTTCGAGGGAGTAAATTCAAAGTTATCTGTCACAAATGAACAATTTCTATTTTGATGCAAAATTGTATCGAAAGGGCAAAGCTTAAGAATTTATTAAATATCCGATTTATTGTTACACTTCGAGTACAAAATTTGAGTAATCGTGCCTGTTTCATTTCCTTTTCACCTCCTAATAATCAACAATAGAAGCTGACAAGTGGCAGGTAGCGCTCCCCCCCCTCTCTCTCTCTCTCTCTCTCTCTCTCTCTCTCTGGATCTGACATTAACGCAGCTTCCTTTGGCAGCATTAGGGTCACTATTAAACATAACTTTACACTGTACTATTTTCTGAATGTTATATGTCGAAGGGATTTCACGCATGTTTTTCTGTAAACATTCGCATCATAATATTAGAAGATAAATCCTCTTCAGATATAGAATATTGTAGAAACTCCTAATAATGAATAAAATTGTATAATACAGTCAGTATATCGTTAAATGATCATCAGAATTTCAACTTCTGAAGTGTTAATCAAACAAATTGGTCAAAGAAAGTTAACAAACTATACTCGTGCAAGTTATTTAGCCGTTTGACCAGGGTCTTTTTTCAGAATACTTCATGTCAAACTCAAAATACTGAGGACATCTTATCCTCTAAGGGAGGAAACTAATCGGCTTATCCTCAGAAGCAGATAAAGCTCTTGAATGCCAGAAGCTAACCATTGTATTGTACCTTTTTAAGTAACAGACCACAACCTCAAGCAGCGGAGCTGATGATGAACGATTTCGTTTTAACAATGATAATCTTAAAAGAAACAATTGTATTACGTTAATAGTGTGTGTGCCTTATAATTTCGAAAAACTTATATTTATAGTATGGAGGTATAGTTTGAAATTATAGTAGGTGTGATAAATAACGCTCAAGGTGACGTTTAGTTCCTAAATTTGGGGTGAAATTACAGCCCTCAACACGTTTGAGGAATATAATGACTCGTAAGCCAAGCCGTCCCTCAATTCCAGTATATTTTTATCGTTCTTTTTTGTTTTTCGAAAATGGACAGCTTGTTGGATATGTTTTTGTGACAGAAACAGCGAAGTAACATCATTCTCCAACTTTACTTCGGGTCAGATTAGCCTCCTCATTTCCAACACCTTTGCACATGGCCCAGGTTACAATAATCAAAACATCGTGAAAAATACGAAGAAATATATTTTTCTGCCCTCTGTATTCCCATATTATTATTATTATTATTATTATTATTATTATTATTATTATTATTATTATTATTATTACTACTGGTTTAGGTACACCCTTGGTCTGAAATTTAGGATGCTATAAGCCCAAGGCTTCCAACAAACGAAAAAAGACAAAAATTAAAAAATTGCCAGTGAGAAGAAGTAATCAATAACTGAAATTAAATATTCTAAGAACAGTAATAACATTAAAATAAACCTTTCTTATATAAACTATAAAAACTTCAGAAAAACAGAGGAAGAGAAATTAGATAGAATAGTTTGTCCGAGTGTACCCTCAAGCCAGAGAACTCTACCCTAAGACAGTGGAAGACTATGGTACAGAGGCTATGGCACTACCCAAGAAAACAGAACATTGTTTTTATGTTAGTGTCCTTCCAGAAGAGTGGACTACTATAGCTAAAGAGTTTTTTTCTATCCTAACCAAGAGGAAAGAAGCCACTGTACAATTACAGTGCCTCTATGACCTGCTTGAATAGGCAGATATGAGTATGATCATCATTTGGTTATATATGAAGTCTGATGATATTCATTTCACTTCATAACTTTTCGGAATATTATATAAAGTATTTCAGAAACAATAATATACCCAAAAATGAATAATTTTTTATGTAGGAAAACTTTCTACCACACTTATAAAACAATTATTATCAAGATATGGGATCCCAGTTCTTCAGTCTCCATCATTTTTTTTTCTTTGCAAGTTTAATATAGCCAAAGGGATACAATGTGTGAGACATTCACTTCACTCTTCTTCCCCTTCGAGTGGATGCCATCAAACTGATTCCTGCGAGGCAATCATCCAAGGAGTAATGGACCTCGATGCTTGTTTAGTTGTTTCCTGGATGTTGGAGGGGTCGCTCCATGGTGGAAAGAGAGGAGGAAAGCGAAATGGTTTGAAAAAGAGAGATAGAGAAAAAATCATGAGTGTTTGAAGTGGACCGTTCGACCAATATAGAGGAAAACGAATAGTACTGACCATAGGGCAGAGAAGGGCGTCGATTTGAGAGAAAACAAGGAGTCGTCAGGGATTCATCTCCCATAAAGTAATCAATGGTTATAACCTCAATCTTTGCTGTACTCAAGTGTGTATCTTCGCTTCTATGTTAAAACTGGTTCAGAGATTAGATTCGTAATTATTACAAAATGGTTTGGCGTATAAGAAGCTGGAAAGTATTTCCATTAGGGTGAATCTGTAATTCAGTGCAGCATAGTCTCTTGCTTTCAGGCAAGAACATATGGGTAGAAAATGTCACTTGCAATTTTAGTATAACATTTAACTGTTTCTCCCGTTTTTTATTCTTACGCTGCTTATCACTAAGAAGCATTTTGGCATTATCAGTTAAACATCATTAGCCAGTTTCAGAATTAGGACCTAATTTCATAACAAATAGTAAGTATTTATTAAACTTTTTAGCCTTTAGTTGTCTCAAGCGTCACTTACAGGATATCAAAAGTTAAATCCAAGAATGACAGCGATCTGTCGTCAATTGGTGATTATCACGACACTGAATTGGTTGATTGGATGCTGCCACTCGAACATAATCTTTATTCCTATGGTGGGAGATGCGATCAACAATTATAGATTCCTGAAATGAAAAAATGTTTCATTTTCATCTTAGAATACAGAACGTTTCCCGTTATTTTGAAGTCGATTTCAAACAGTTTTCTTTATTGTAGAGCAAAACAATGTCAAACTAGTGGAGATATTGGACTAGTTATTGGGATCTATTTCTCCCTTCGATATGGAAGTATACAAAGACTATTATTTTCAACTCTGAATAAAATAGGGTTTTGGGGAAGGTTTGTGTCTAAGAGGTCAACGTGACTAATTTTTATTATAAATTAAATAATGAGTTTTTAGAAAAGGTACCTGAGAAAAGATCGAAAAGTGGGGTCTGTAACGAATAAATGTGACTTTTTCTGATAAATAATCACAAGAGAATTCCATTAACCCTTTCACTGTCAGTGGTAAATTCAACAAAACTGCTGATGTAGCCAAATCTTTAATGACCTCACAAATCCTACCTTGTTGATATTTATTGGAAAGTTCTCATAAAGACCTTCCTAATAAATACTGCCATTATATGGTTTAGGTGATTTTATAAGATGCTTCCCTTTTTAAATTTTTGATTTAGTAACCAATGGCAGTGATAAGGTTAATGGAACAAGTTCCTTTGCAGAAAAGTTCCCCCCCCCCCCTCTCTCTCTCTCTCTCTCTCTCTCTCTCTCTCTCTCTCTCTCTCTCTCTCTCTCTCTCTCTCTCAGAATTAACATCCTATTAGTTTAGTTTTATCTTTTCAAAGGCTATAATGTTCACCTCCCCTCGTTTTCTCCAACACAAATCCCCAAAATAAAATCTTCGTTTGATATCCATACTCCACTTATCCCAATCTATTCATCCTCACTGTTTACTACTGTGTGACTAAAATCAATTTTCCTTTATTGCCTTGGTGATTACCATTAAGTGTCC
>NC_090733.1:155262124-155292124 GCF_036898095.1 Palaemon carinicauda
ATATTTTGAAGCATTAGAAAACTGAAATCAGTAGAGATGTAAATAGAATAAATAAAAATCAGTCAAATTTTCGGATGACCACATTCAATAAAATCATATCCGTTGAGCTATTACTAACATGTACTATAGCTTAGGAATTCTCAAGAATCAGATAATCTTTTTCCTTCCTCATCTTAAGAAACCATCTTTTTCCAAGTTCCATGTAAGAGATTATTGAGGTTGATGTGTACCTGTAATGAATTTTAGAACGAACAGGATACTGAAAAAAAAATCTTCTATAAACTGAAAACTCAATGAAAAGCTTTTTCATCGCCAGGTAATCATTAATGCATGACAGCAATGTCATCAGAACAGTGAAAACATGTATATTTAAAGCATTGACATTTATTCTCGAAATTCTAATCACCATCACCAACTTCATTGCGAGGGTTATGTTTTGATAGGTGAGCATTTATTTGTCCATGTTTGTTTGTTTGTGATTCGCATAACTCAAAGAATGTTCGACTGAATCACATTAAATTGGGTGGAGTGATTGGCCATGATCCAAGGACAATTTGATGGTATTTTGTGAGTGATTAGGTCAAAAATCAAGGTCCCTAAAAGGTTAAGACCGTCTTTTCGCTATTTCCTTGATAGCATTGCCTATATGTTCATAATTTAATTGCCTATCTTGTGATATACAACATGATGTAAGGGAAGGTATACGATCAACCGAGGGCCCGTTCGAGCCTCATGTCTATTACAGTGTTATCCGTTCGCCTAGCATAGGCATGGCAACAGATCGATCCCAGCCCGGGACTGTAATTTTAAACTGTTTACTGGGGGAGGATTCTGTTGTAGTTGGGCATCATAGTCGGGTTTTGGGCGTGCCTGGCTGAGGTTCTTGTAAGTATCTATGCTGATGATACTGGAACTGAAACCAGACACCTTTACCTTTTACCTTTTATTGTAATGGAAATCGTACTCTCCAACCTTCGTGCTGAAGGGGACATAATAGTCATGATTTTCAGTTGTCATTAACCAATTATTATGAAACGGTTAATGAATCTGCGTTACGTTTAAACAAAAGATTTGTAGTGAGGTAGCTGTTAGGTACCAAAAGAGAGGCGAGGTGAATGTAAGTGACTTTATTCAACAAGATAACGAGCTTATAAACGAACAGTTGAGGGCAACAATGTCACAGAAATCAATGTGAAACATGTCTTTGTATTATCAGTGCAGGAGAGAACGAGCGATACAAAAGACAATAGCATCACGGTGTATGAGCGTGTATAAAACACGTTCAGTTCAGATTCGTGTCTTTCCTCAAGAGCTGCATGATTAGTCCCTGAACACAGGCAAGCTTAGGGGAAGTCCCGTCGTGAGCAGAGCCAACTAATCGATGCTGATAAGTGAAATTGACGTCTATGAGCTCAGGGAAATATCATATTAAAATTCCTCGAATATTTTTTCCTGGAATTTTACGAAGATTAGTGAAGTGCGGCTGAAATGTGTTTTAACCATTGACTTAATTTGGAGGAAAATTTTTTCATTGAAATGTCATGTCTCAACGAATGTCTTTAGATGGGCATGTTTTTAACTAATCGATTTCAGTCCTGGTAGGAGAAAATATTAGAAAATAAAATGCTAGTACCATTGAAATATTTCTATATTTATGCGTTTAAACCTCTAGTATTGATTTTGGCAATATTCTACCTTTTTTTCCTTACTTGTATTTTTTAGATTCTTTCATCCCTTGAATAAGTTATCAAATCGCATATATATACATACATATATATATATATATATATATATATATATATATATATATATATATATATATATAGATAGATAGATAGATAGATAGATAGATATATATACATCAAACAATAAATGGAGAAAAGTAAATGTATTTTTCTGTTTATATATATATATATATATATATATATATATATATATATATATATATATATATATATATATATATATATATATATATATATATACATCAAACAATAAATGGAGAAAAGTAAATGTATTTTTCTGTTTATATATATATATATATATATATATATATATATATACATCAAACAATAAATGGAGAAAAGTAAATGTATTTTTCTGTTTATATATATATATATATATATATATATATATATATATATATATATATATATATATACATCAAACAATAAATGGAGAAAAGTAAATGTATTTCTGCGGTTTTATATATGTACATATATACAGTATATATATGTATTTTTATATATATACAGTATATGTGTGTGTGCATAAATACGCATATATATGTTTTTTTATATATATTCATATATATATATATATATATATATATATATATATATATATATATATATGTATAAGTATATATATGTATGTATATAAGTATATGTATATCTTTTAAAGAATTTAAGATAGAGAAATGGAAATTTTAAAGGTATTCTTACTTGCAATCATTTGCATAAAGCGCATGCATTGTCTATACCATCAACGTGATATGGCCATTTAAAATGATTGAATAATGGTGTTGGGACTATATGGCATTTCGAATGTTACCTAAGACGGGAAAGGGGTTGAGGCGGGCGGGGGTTTGGGGGGAGGTGACAATGAAATTGGTATCGAAGAAGTAACTAGTGAAAGTTATTATCGTATCACCTTGCGGTGGCTGATGCGGGAACGCCCCTGACTGGTGAACGCCAGACTGGGGTTCGAGTACCCATCGAACTTGTTAGTTTCTTCGTCGATGCAACATCAATATCCTTGTGAGCTAAGGAGGAGGGAATTTGGAGGAGCCTATAGGTCTATCTGCTGAGTTATCAGCCGCCATTTCCTGGCCCTCCATGGCACTAGCTTGGGTGGAGAGGGTGCTTGGTCACTAATCATATGTATATATGGTCAGTTTCTAGGGCATTTTCCTGCTTGATAGGGCAATGTCGCTGTCCCTTGCCTCTGCCATTCATTAGCGGCCTTTGAACCTTTAAACATGCCATAGATCATAATCTTTGTCGGTAATGACTATCGATAAGTTCAAAGAGAGTCGTTTAAAGTGAACTAAATTCTTGGCATCTTCAATCAAGGGATATAATGTTATAAAATTGCAACGTTTTTATAAATTAGGTAAGGTACCACCGCTAATCAGATATATAAAACTAGTAGGTACGTTTCAAGGAATTTGTTTATATATTGACAAATGCAGGAGTTTTTGGTATGAAGTTTCTTTATTTAGTTGAGCCATGCACTATGGTGTTTTCCTTCGAAGATAGACGTAAATCACTTTAATGGAGTAAATGATTTGAAAGAAATTAAACATAAGGAAATGGACGAAAAAAGCAAAAGGGAAAGAATTTTGTTTGAGATAAAAACAAAAAAAGATCGGTTTATTGAATTATTCCAAATGTAGGGATTCCCCCCTCCCCGATAGAAAAAAAAATGGAATAAGGAAGAAAAAAAAAGAAATATATAGAATAGCGTTAGATAAAAAAAAATAAAAAAAGAGGAAGGTGTTTTATATAGGGACTCAAATAAATAAACAATAACTTCCCAAGACGATAAAAGGGGGATAAGGACGGAAAAAGAAAGACGAAATAATGAAACAGTAACTAATAAAATAGTGAAGAGGGTCATAGGTGTGGCAGGAATGCCAAATAGTGTGGGACCTTCATCGACCTTCTTCCATCTCTCTCATAAAGGATCCAAAAATCAATAGTTATTAACTACCTACCCTCACCCTGCCCCTGGACTCTCTCTCTCTCTCTCTCTCTCTCTCTCTCTCTCTCTCTCTCTCTCTCTCTCTCTCTCAACAAAGTTTTCATCAAATAAAAAACTTTTATAACTTTATATAGTTTTTCCCATGTTTTCTAGGCCCTCTTCAATCCGTTTTTAACTATAACTCTATTAAAAAAAAGTATTCTTAATTCAATAATATTTTTTTTCACTTTTTAGTTTACTTTTTCATTCCCTTAACTATTTCTTCAGCGTTGGTTTCAGCTTTGCAAAACCGATAACTTGAAATGTGTGACCTGCAAAGATAAAAAACGTAAAAAACAAATATTTTTCTTACGTGGATTTTTACACATATTTTGGCACTGATTTATAACAAGCTACAACCCAAGTTTTAAATTCAGGATGCTCCATCACATATTTGATTACTTATTTTTATACTATCTTAAGCCTCCCCCCCCCCCCCCCGCTAGGTTGTCTTAATTAGTTTACGGGAGCTACTATGTACCGGATCCCTAACTTTCTCGAAGTGATGCTTCTATGTACAGGTCGATAGAGAGATTATCAAACTTTTATAATTAAAATCACTGCCCAGATAAGGGCAGGAAGGCATGTTGGACGACTTAGTTAGAGTTATCTAAAGTAATTTAGGGCAACCTTTTAAATAACATAAATTTTGGCCTTTGTCCTTCTCGTTTTTCTGCCCTTCCGACACTTGTTTCATTGTAAGAACTCACCGAATGTTGTAAAGGGTGTGAAGCTGACAACAGCATCCCCTCCGAAATGGTAAAAATATGTTGTGTCGATATTATCTATCCATCTGATCATCTGTTTATATATATATATATATATATATCTATATATATGTATATAGAAATATATATGTATATTTATATATATATATATATATATATATATATATATATATATATATATATATATATATATATATATATAGATGTATATATATATGTATATATATGTATATATATGATATGATATATATATATATATATATATATATATATATATATATATATATATATATATATATAGTTGTAATCTAAACAAGAAAGGAAATATGTAGAAAACTTTTTAATTTTATCAAAATTGTCAAAATTATATTTTTTCATACGAAACTGGAAGATTTCAAGAATATTTTCTCCTCATCTGATGTGAATCAGAACAAAGTTAATAAATTGAATTTGAAAATAATAATGGCTTTGTTTTAATTGACATCAATGCGAAACCCTTATTCATCTAACCTTCGTCGTTTGGATCTGAATACTTTGGAAAATAAATTCTATTGTGACAATTCTCATTTGACATTTTTCAGCTGAGATAACACTAATCGACTATTTCGCATTCTTATCTAATACATTATGAAGAACGGAAAAGAAAAAAATGAATAAATGAAAGTTTCAAAAGAATGACATGGTGAGCAGTTACCAAAGAGGAAATTAAATATCTTTCATGTGGGAAAAAGAACATCCGCTTCTCTACCAGCAGACATTAGACAATGATATGTCTGCGTGACCAGTTTCGCTAAATGAATCCAACTCCTTTTCGGCACAAAGGACCTTGGGGCAGCGATAGCCTACACAGTAAGATAAGATATTGATGGTCATTGCAGTCACACGCTGTCTGGAACACCAGCTGTAGAAAGGTTCGTAGGCAATAGATTGAAAATTCAGGTATGAAGAAATGCCACAAACCTCTTCAAACTGGGTTTACAGGAAATTTAATTTTTCCTTTGCACACAAAAAACCCCCTTTATTTTAATCAGAAAATCTTCGTAAAAATATACTGTTCTCAGCCGTATTTCATTAAAACACAGGCGACCGTAATTTTAGGTGTTGGTGACCGTAATATCATTCCTTAACGCCAATACATCCGTTTTTATAATGGTCAAAATCCTGGAATAAATGTTGCCAGGCATTATCGTTCATTTTTTTACGGTAAATTGTTAACAGTGCAACAGTATTTCGCAAGAGAATATTGTTTGGGATATTTGGAAGAATTTAGAAATTTGTATGTGCGTAAACATTTTTGAAAGTTTAACACTCCCAGAAATTAATGTGATCGGATTTTAATTAAAGAAGTGACATAAACTTGACAAGAAATAAAGTTTTATCTTAAATTTCATAAAATTAAAGGAAATTCTTTTTATTCAATATGCAAATGTAGAGCTTCTGTTCAATTCCGGCTTAGTCTGGATAAAAGGTTAAAGGAATGGATAAATTAACATTGCTAGATAAAGACAAGGTCATCTATAATGACTTCAGCTTGATGCTAAGTCTTAATGTGTTCGTTTTTGATATTTTACAAATCATGCATTAGTAAATTATGTATTAGAGAAGATGGACTTTTTGACCAAGATTATTCGACGATTCATGGAACGTGTGTTAAATATGAGGAGTAAAATTAAATTTCCATTAACTGAAGTATCTTTGTCTTCAGTTACTTGCTTTTTCATCTTCTTTTCCTAATGCTTGTGTTACTTACTCGCCTTTTCTTGATTTTTTTTTCATTTCTCGTTTATAGTTTATTCAGTTCCTTTGTTTTTTTGACATATGGCTAATCACCGTATTTGGATCCATTTTTAGTTATAAATTGCCCATGTTATCATGATTCTAAACATTGGTATGCGAATAGATATTTCCATTAAAATGTGCTAAAAGTAAAGGCAGATTTTTTTTTCTAATTTGTTTTTACAGAAATGTGAATATGGATTTGCTTAATAATAATGATAATGATAATAATAATAATTATTATTATTAGCAGTAGTAGTAGTAGTAGTAGTAGTAGTATTACAGTTTATGGTATAGCTCAGACACAAGGGACGACTCATTATTATTATTATTATTATTATTATTATTATTATTATTAGTATTATTATTATTATTTCTTTATCATTGTTATTATTATTAATTTTATTTTTATTATTATTATTGTTATTACTATTATTGTTAATATTATTATTATTATCATTATTATTATTATTATGATAACAGTTAATGCTGTAACACAGCCACAAGGGACTCCTCCTTTTCTCTATGTCCTGGTTGAAACCACTGAAACCGGTTCCATATGTCTGTATACAACAAACCGACAAACCTTCGACTTTGACAGCGAATGGGCCGCCAGGTAATAGACGTCCACAATAATTGCTCGCCCTGGAAGGCTATCCATGAGGACCTGGATCGTACATAACAGGTTCTTGTGAACAACGGGTATCCCAACTGACAGGTCAATCGAGAAATCAAGAAAGCCCTCGACATCTAGTATGGAGCAGAGCAGTGCGGGACAAGCAGCACAACAAAAGTAAATATTTACTGAAAACAAATAATTCTCCGGGATTGCCAGCAAGACGAAAAAGCCATTAAGGAATCGTACGGAACAACAACTTTACTTTGCAATCATTTACCATAGTCCCTCCTGTGCATGATATTCTGAAGAGAACAAATGTGGTCTACCGATACCATTGTCCTGTCCGAGGATGCCCCGGGATGACCACCATGCTGCTCTAGAAACGCCTCCCCTGTCACATACAGCATGGTGCCATTAAGGCACATTACCAACAAATCCATAAAAGGTCCAATTCACGAGAATTCGTTGTGAAAAAAGCCGAAATCATCAGCAGTGCCCCTAATGACAGCAGGCTTAGAATTCTGGAAGCCCTACTGATCCAGAAGGAGAAACACCACGCTGGAAATGTTTCTCCACCCTACCTGCCAAAGAAGCAGCCTCCATCCCATGACTACAATTAGTTATACCAATCAAGACATCGCCAACGACAACAGAACCGATGAGCGAGACAGCAGCTTGCCCGGAACAGGGCCTCTCCCAGCGAGCGTCGTGTAAGAAGAGAACATATTCTTTCAACCGGGAAACTCACCATGTAACTCACTCACGAGGATATCAACTGGCCCAGGTACTACCTTTGCCCTCGGGGTATTCCGAGCCAATGATAATTTGACGCCTGAAATAACTCTTACCTGTATTCATATAAATACAGTCATAACACCCTCATTTATCCCTTAATCTTCGAGCTTGATGATGTCCAGATGTACCTTAATTTAAGGTGCGTTGTAACTTGACCTTCACCACTGAAAACGACGATGCAAGATAGATCACTGAATCATGGAAAATTCCTGAACTCAGTACATGAACCTAGGTTCATGTGTTCTCTGCTGAAGTAAAAGAATTAATTCCTTTACTGGTGAATATGTATATTTTCTCTTAGAATGAGAATAACAGTTACTGGCAAATTGCAATGCTGTAGAGAAGAAGAAAGTTAGATCAATGAAAAAGGTATCTTAGAAAATTAACGCCACTGTGACAGCCAGTATCTTCAATAATAATAATGATAATAATAATAATAATAATAATGATAATAATGATAATAATAAATTGATAAAGGGATCGTTTTGTAAAATAAGAATTGAGGAAACGAGTAAAAAATCCGAGCACTAAAAAGGAAGGAAAGATACTTGAAAAATTAACGAAGAAGATGAAGAGGACTTGAAAGTATCTTTGTGTCGAGTAATTGTCTTTCCAATATCGTAATTCCCTCTCCAGATTTAACACCTTCCCTGGAGGGCCTTTCTTGGCTGTTTTACTTTTACATCTTCCCGGTTTGTCCTCCAAGTGTTAGATTTAAACGAGCTATTTCCAAGACTGGTTTTTTTAACATTGTACCAAGCAGAATTCCGGTGGGTAATAGTTATTATTATTATTATTATTATTATTATTATTATTATTATTATTATTAATAATAATAATAACAGTAGTAGTAGTAGTAGTAAATTTTAATCGAGTAATATTTTGTTTTGAATGGAAGGAGGTATATTAGCAAATTTTGTGTTACTCTTTGTACTATCGCAGAATAAAAGACAAAAAAAATACAGACATTTATTTCGTTGAAAACTATCACGTCGAGATAAAGTAAGATTACATTTTATTATTTTGACAGTATATTTTTATTTCGTCCTATGTAATAAAGAAATAGAAGTAAGGATAATAAATGGACTGTTATTTTAATAAATGTTGCCATTTTATTTTTATATGTTTTTCTCGCTGTAATGATATCTGATATGTAATAATCAATACTTTCAAGATTTATTGATTTTTTTCAGTGATGTCTCACAATAGATAATCTATTTCCGTCTAGTAATAAGTACCTTAACTGTTTATAACTTTTTGCGTCTATAAAAGACAGCTGTTCTGAGAGAGAGAGAGAGAGAGAGAGAGAGAGAGAGAGAGAGAGAGAGAGAGAGAGAGAGAGAGAGAGAGAGAGCGCTATTCTCTCTTCCAGTTTGAGGTATATTAGGTTTTGAAATTAACTTGACTGGGTAAATTGAATTATTGAACAACGTTTGTTTTGTAAAAATTAAAGACAAAATCTGTTGTTATTAACTTCAGTGGACTCAGATTTGTATATCAACGGTTTAGTTTATGGTTTTGAATCATCAACATTTCTTTCATATAGATGAATGATACAATTTAGATTAGGAAATGAAAATTAATTAATTTTCCATCACATTAAAACCAAACAAATAGACAAATCAACTTGATATATTAGAGGGCCAAGAACTAGTGTCTTTGAAAATTATAGTATATGATGTTTAAAGGTCCCTCATGAATGGCAGAGACAAGGGACAGAGACATTGCCTTAGCAAGCATAACAGTGCCCTAGAGACTGACCATATACAGTATACATGTGATCAGGACCCAAACCCCCTCTCCATTCAAGCTTGGATCAGGGAGGGCCATCTATTGACTGCTCATGACTCAGCAGGTCGACCTATAGGCTCCTCTAAGCCCCCCTCCTTAGCTCACAAGGATACTGAGGTTGCAGTCTCTATAGGAACTAACGAGCTTGAGCGGGACTCGAACCCCAGGCTGGTGATTACCAGCCTAGGACGTTACCAAATAGGCCACCAGGTTAGCTTATTTGTATCCTTCTCTATTCCCATTGTGACGAGCCGAAAGAAAGGTTGCGACTGAAAGGCAGGAAGCAATCAACTGAGTGACTTTATTATAGAACACTCTCCTTTATATACAAAACCTCAAGGCAACAGGCATTTTCATGTTCACAAGACAGACAATGATACAGAGGAAAACCGGAGACATGATTATTCATGTTCTTTTTAGTGCGAGGGAAGAGCGCAGATACAAGCATAATATATACAAAATAATTTATGTACGATCGTGTGACACACGGTTGGTACACCATTTCTGTCTACCCAGAGAGATTTGGAGGCTGAAATTTGATTGACAAAAATTACACGTTACCAGCATAGTTCTATAAGGCGGCCTAATTTTTATTCAAGGACAAATTACTATGTTGATGATTAAAAGTTTTATATAAACACGGTCTCATGCGTTTTTTTGATGCAATAACTGCACTGTTTAAAAAAAAAATCGTAATTTGAACCGGAAATTCTCCGTAAAAATTCAATGTTCTTAGCCGTATTTCAGTAAAATACACGCGACCGTAATTTTACCTTACTTTTTTATTATCCTTAAAGGGTTAGTGACCGTAATATCACTCCTTTACGTCAATACATCCGTTTTTAAAACTAAAAATCCTGGAATAAATATTGCCAGGTATTTACCTTTTTTTTATGCAAATTTTTAGGAGTGTGATATTTAGAATTTGAAGAGCCTATCTATATGTCTGTCTATCTGTAAAAAGGTAATCATTAAAATATGTTGATAGCCAGTGGAAATAGAATTCCTTTTAAAAATTCAATGCTAGCAACGATGATAATAAAGCAAAAAAAAAAAATAAATAGTTGCAAGTCAGACCTAGGCAACATCATTGTTTTTAGTGTTTGGAGGAAATGGTGCATTCCATTGCAATAACTCCGTATAAATGTCTCAAGGAAATCCATTATTCCCGAAAAAATTCCAGTTTCTGGGAATTGAAAAAGAAAATGACAACTTTCAGGAGCGACGATAATTTCGTATATGATAATTTGTTACACGACAAGAAGGTCTTTTATGCAATCAAGCAATAAAGTTAAAAGCATACCGACCTGCTCCTGCTATTTTATAGCGTAGAAGTATCGATCAATATATTGGAAAACATTTATTAATTGCTTTGTTTCAGTCGTTTTCAGATATTGCTTGAGAGTTTGCATTCCATCTGCTTTATTGGAAAATATATTGACATTTCTTGGGTACTGCAAAAGTGATTCGTTGTTATCTGTAATACAAATTGTTCGTGTTTATTTCAAAACCATTTGCAAGGATAAAGCGTATATTGGTTTGACAACGTTATTCATTCCCACTGAAGTAATGGAAATGAATTAAGTCCGTTATTAAATGCAGACCAACTTCAGTTAGTTGTAATGGCAGGAATCTTTCTCAATTGAATTTGTTGAGAATATATTTATTGTATTTATAAAGCGCAATCTTTTTACGCCTATGTGTAATACTTTTAAAAAAAATCTAAAGGTAACAATTGGAAATTGAATGTTGAAGCCACTGAAATTTGACTTAGTGCCTAATAATTCTCTCTCTCTCTCTCTCTCTCTCTCTCTCTCTCTCTCTCTCTCTCTCTCTCTCTCTCTCTCTCTCTCTGGCTTTGCATGTAAAACGGAACATTCTAAAACGAGATAGCCAATAGAAAATGAGTCAAATGTTTTCTCAAGTAAATGAATAACTTTTTTTTGGAGACCATGATTTGCAGAAAACTGTTTATGTTCTTGCGTAAGTAATATATTAATACCTACCAAACACACACACATATATATATATATATATATATATATATATATATATATATATGTATGTCTTATATAATTGTGTTTGTCAATATACATATATATTTATATATATATGTTTATATATATATATATATATATATATATATATATATATATATATATATATATATATATATATATATATATATATATATGTGTGTGTGTGTGTGTGTGTGTGTGTGTGTAAGAGGAGATAGAGTATGGTATTTCAACGGTTCTAAAAGAAATTGTACAAGAATTCTTAATCCTTTTGCAAGTCTGATCCTCGCAAGAGATTTCGGATGCTGGAATCCGACCCTGGTAAAGAGTACCTGGAAAAAATTCTGCCTGACGACCTTTATATCCTTTGCCATTTTATCACCTATCCCCATCCTTCCCTTATTCTCGTTCCCTTTTTGCTGCATAAAATTTCCAGCGTTCTTTGCCATGCCTTATTCCTGACGGTCCAAGGGTGAGAAAAACAAAATTCTGGGTGAAATTTGAACTGCTCCTCCAGGCGTTGGGGAGGTTGGTTTGAAATGGACCGAGCTCTCGGGTGAAAATTCAATGAAGCCCTTATGGTCCAGGGACCTGAATGTCACCACTTTTCAAGACGCAGCTTTTTCACAGCTCAGACAGGTCAAGCGAATCCGGTAAGGTTAGGTCAAGGAAGGGTGTGAGATAGGGTTGAAGAGACAGAGAAAGGTGACAGTTACAAAAAGAACATCAAAGTGACGTGATACGCAGCCGGAAGTTTGGCTGTAAAAGGTAACCATTGGCTGCAAAGTTAAGGATGAATTTGAGAGAGAGAGAGAGAGAGAGAGAGAGAGAGAGAGAGAGAGAGAGAGAGAGAGACGTAATATTTTACAACCTAATGGTAAATGTCGGGGAGGTATTACCAAAAATTACAGAATTTTATTTTTGAGAAGGTTGCTAAACAAATGGTGTATTGAATTGTTTGAAAAGAAAGTAATTATTTGGATCCCTTTTTCAGAGTTATAAATCGCCCATGTTATCATGATTCTAAACATTGTTATGCAAATAGATATTTCTAAAAAATTTGCTAAAAGTAAAGGTAGAATCAAATTTTTTTTCTAATTTGTTTTTACAGAAATGTGTATGTGGATTTGCTTAATAATAATAATAATAATAATAATAATAATAATAATAATAATAATAATAATAATTATTATTATTATTATTATTATTATTATTATTATTATTATTATTATTATTATAACAGTTTATGGTATATCTCAGACACAAGGGACGACTCATTATCATTATTATTATTTTTATTATCATTATCATTATTATTATTATTATTATTATTATTGTTATTATTATTATAATTATTATTATCATTATTATTGTAATTATTATTATTATTATTTTTTTTTTTATCATGATTATTATCATTATTATTATAATATTTTTTATTGTTATTACTATTGTTATTACTATTATTGTTAATATTATTATTATTATTATTATTATTATTATAACAGTTAATGCTGTAACACAGCCACAAGGGACTCCTCTTTTTTCTATATGTCCTGGTTGAACCCACTGAAATCGGTTCCATATGTCTGTATACAACAAACCGACAAACCTTCGACTTTGACAGCAAATGGGCCGCCAATAAAAGGCCTCCACAATAATTGCTCGGCCTGGAAGGCTATCCATTAGGAACTGGGTCGTACATAACAGGTTCTTGTGAACAACGGGTATCCCAACTGACAGGTCAATCAAGAAATCAAGAAAGCCCTCCACATCTAGTATGGGGCAGAGCAGTGCGGGACAAGCAGCACAACAAAAGTGAATATTTACTGCAAACGAATAATTCTCCGGGATTACCAACAAGACGAAAAAGCCATCAAGGAATCGTACGGAACAACAACTTAAATTCGCAATCATTTACCATAGTCCCTCCTGTGCAGGATATTCTGAAGAGAGCAAATGTGGTCTACCGATACCATTGTCCTGTCCGAGGATGCCCCGGGATGAGCGCCATGCTGCTCTAGAAACGCCTCCCCTGTCACATACAGCATGGTGCCATTAAGGCACATTACCAACAAATCCATTAAAGGTCCAATTCACGAGAATTCGTTGTGAAAAAAGCCGAAATCATCAGCAGTGCCCCTGATGACAGGAGGCTTAGAATTCTGAAAGCCCTACTGATCCAGCAGGAGAATCACCACGCAGGAAATGTTTCTCCAACCTACCTGCCAAAGGAGCAGCCTTCATCCCATGACTAAAATTAGTTATACCAATCAAGACAACACCATTGACGACAGAACCGATGAGCGAAACAGCAGCTTGCCTGGAACAGGGCCTCTCCTAGCGAGCGTCGCGCCTAAGAAGAGAACAGATTCCATCAACCGGGAATCTCACACACGTAACTCACTCACGAGCATATCAACTGGCCCAGGTACTACCTTTGCCCTCGGGGTATTCCGAGCCAATGAGAATTTGACGCCTGAAATGACTTACCTGTATTCATATAAATACAGCCATAACATTCTCATTTATCACTTAATCTTCAAGCTTGATGATGACCAGACGTACTTTAGTTTAAGGCGCGTTGTAACTTGACCTTCACCACTGAAAACGACGATGCAAGATAGATCACTGAACCATGGAAAATCCCTGAACTCAGTACATGAACCTAGGTTCATGTGTTCTCTTCTGAAGTAGAAGAATTAATTCCTTTACTGATGAATATCCATATTTTCTCTTAGAATGAGAATAGCAGTTACTGGCAAATTGCAGTGCTGTAGAGAAGAAGAAAGTTAGATCAATGAAAAAGTTATCTTAGAAAATTTTTTTATTTTATATCATGAGAAAGGGAGAATCCATATAACCCTACATAGAAGTTACGTGAAAGAGAATTTATGGGTTTCGTCATGAATAAATTATGAAGAATATATACTAACCAAAGACTACGGGCAAACAAAGTTATTTTCATTTCCAAAACACTGAGGAAACAAATATTATAAAGAGTTTCCTAGAGGCGTAAAAAATACTGCATGAGAAAATCTTCTTTACTTCCGAGATAGCGAAGATTACCCTTGATGCTGGTTTTATATGACTGTTGTCCAACATCTTTTCCAAGAAGCTGTTTGGTAAATATATACTTTCCCCAGAGAGAGAGAGAGAGAGAGAGAGAGAGAGAGAGAGAGAGAGAGAGAGAGAGAGAGAGAGAGAGACAGAGACAGAGACAGACAGACAGATAGATGTGGGGATGGATTAAAATAGTAGAGGGGTGAGAACAAAATAGTAGATTTATACAAATGATTTCTTTTCGACAAATAACAGTTATGAAGGATTTTTTTCTTATAATTTTGATACGATTTTATTCTCATTTTCTAAACGGAAAATAAGTAATTTCGCTTAGTTAACATCATAAATAAATCTATTAACGAGGACATAGAACAAACATAATAGCCTATGTTTGTAAACAAGTAAATTCATTCAAATAAATGATTAGGAAATGTACTACTACTACTACTACTACTACTACTACTACTACTACTACTACTACTACTACTGTAAATGTATAATGATATAAAAGATAATAGTAATATTAGTGATCATAGTGGCACTATCAGCACTTAGATTAATACGGTATAACTAGTAAAACATTCGTATAAAACAACATAATATTTTACCGACATTTAAATCTTGCCATTTACAATTTCTCCATCAATTCTACTCAAGGAAAACCCATTAAAAGTCGCACAAGGAAAGGTGAAAGGTTGAACGTTAGACCTCCAGGTTCGAGATATTTTTCTTGGTTCAAGAGTGAGGTCTAATAGGTTCGAAGGGCGACTTCAAAGCAGGTCAGGTAGTTGGGGGGGGGGGGGGGGGGGGTGGGGGTGACCTCTTGAAGAGGAGAACTTGATTGCTAAAGCGTTCACATCCCAGAGAGAAGGTGGGGAAGGCCTAGGCGTCTGTGTGTGTGTGTGTGTGAGAGAGAGAGAGAGAGAGAGAGAGAGAGAGAGAGAGAGAGAGAGAGAGAGGGCTCTATTCTCTCTTCCACTTTGAGGTATATTAGCTTTTGAAAATAAACTTGACTGGTTAAATTGAATTATTGAACAACGTTTGTTTCGTAAAAATTCAAGACAAAATCTGGTGTTATTTTCAGTGGACGAAGATTTGTATATCAACGGTTTAGTTTATGGTTTTGAATCATCATCATTTCTTTCATATAGATGAATGATACAATTTAGATTAGGAAATAAAAATCAATTATTTTCCATCACATTAAAACAAACAAATAGATAAATCAACTTGATATATTAGAGGGTCAAGAACTAGTTTCTTTGAAGATTATAGTATATAATGTTTAAAGGTCCGTCATGAATGGCAGAGACAAGGGACAGAGACATTGCCTTAGCAAGTATAACAGTGCCCTAGAGACTGACCATATACAGTATACATATGATCAGCACCCAACCCCCCTCTCCATTCAAGTTTGGATCAGGGAGGGCCATCTATTGGCTGCTCATGACTCAGCAGGTCGACCTATAGGCTCCTCTAAGCCCCCCTCCTTAGCTCACAAGGATAGATGAGGTTACAGCCTCTATAGGAACTAACGAGCTTGAGCGGGACTCGAACCCCAGGCTGGTGATTACCAGCCTAGGACGTTACCAAATAGGCCACCAGGTTAGCTTATTTGTATCCTTCTCTATTCCCATTTCTGTCTACCCAGAGTGATTTGGAGGCTTTTAATAATTAAAAGTTTTATCTAAACACGGTCTCATGCGTATTTTCGATGCAATAACTGCACTGTTTAAAAAAAAAATCGTAATTTGAACCGGAAATTCTCCGTAAAAATTCAATGTTCCTAGCCGTATTTCAGTAAAATACACGCGACCGTAATTTTACCTTACTTTTTTATTATCCTTAAAGGGTTAGTGACCGTAATATCACTCCTTTACGTCAATACATCCGTTTTTAAAACTAAAAATCCTGGAATAAATATTGCCAGGTATTTACCTTTTTTTTATGCAAATTTTTAGGAGTGTGATATTTAGAATTTGAAGAGCCTATCTATATGTCTGTCTATCTGTAAAAAGGTAATCATTAAAATATGTTGATAGCCAGTGGAAATAGAATTCCTTTTAAAAATTCAATGCTAGCAACGATGATAATAAAGCAAAAAAAAAAAATAAATAGTTGCAAGTCAGACCTAGGCAACATCATTGTTTTTAGTGTTTGGAGGAAATGGTGCATTCCATTGCAATAACTCCGTATAAATGTCTCAAGGAAATCCATTATTCCCGAAAAAATTCCAGTTTCTGGGAATTGAAAAAGAAAATGACAACTTTCAGGAGCGACGATAATTTCGTATATGATAATTTGTTACACGACAAGAAGGTCTTTTATGCAATCAAGCAATAAAGTTAAAAGCATACCGATCTGCTCCTGCTATTTTATAGCGTAGAAGTATTGATCAATTCATTGGAAAACATTTATTAATTGCCTTGTTTCACTCGTTTTCAGATATTGCTTCAGGGTTTGCATTCCATCTGCTTTATTGGAAGATATATTGACATTTCTTGGGTACTCCAAAAGTGAATCGTTGTCATCTGTACCAACCGTGTGTCACACAATTGTACATAATTCCTTTTGCATATATTATGCTTGTATCTTCGCTCTTCCCTCGCACTAAACGAACATGAAAATTCATGTCTACTGTTTTCCTCTGTAACATTGTCTGTCTTGTTAACTTGTTATGTCCTGTTGGCTTCAGGTTTTGTATATAGAGGAGAGTGTTCTATAATAATATAACTCAGTTGATTGCTTCCTGCCTTTGAGTTCACAACCTTCTCTCGGCACCGTCACACATCTGTGATACAAATTGTTCGTGTTTATTATAAAACCATTTGCAAGGATAAAGCGTATATTGGTTTGACAACGTTATTCATTCCAACGGAAGTAATGGAAATGAAGCAATGTACTGAAGCATAGTTGGCTATTCTAGATCGATACTTAAATAGTGAGCAAGTGCATAATTGTAAGTGTCCGAATTTCTTCGAAAATTAGTTGTGACTATTATTATAAATTACATAGGTAGAGAGAGAGAGAGAGAGAGAGAGAGAGAGAGAGAGAGAGAGAGAGAGAGAGAGAGAGAGAGATGAACCATTCGAGAAACACATAAAAATAATGCCTTGACAAGTAAGTTGAGTGAATTCAAATGTTCGTGATACAAACCAAGTGACTTGCAAGAAATCGTCTTGGCATAAAACTTGTTTCATTAAAATATTTTTATTTTATTTAAATTATTCAAGAAACAAAATTATAAACCGCATTAATTTCTAATAGAGATAAAGATAGAAAAGAAATTAAGTAGGGGGGAAAAAATACAGTTTATGCTACGAAGAAAGAAAATAGACATTATTTGCAACTATTTACACGGTACAGCCCAGAATCTAGAAGAAAATCATGTTCGCAAGGAAGACTATTGTGCCATGAAAGTGATCCTTGTGTTACACATCATTCCCTCACATAAAATTACTATTGCCTGGAGAACCTAATTGTGTTTTTAATGTCTTATTACATGGCGTTTCAAGAGAGTAATGTGGTAGGAAATTGGGTTATAAAGGGAACAGTTAGGAATCATTGCATTCTGGAATTGTGCCACGGATGTGTTTGGGAAGGAATGCTAAGAAATTTGATGATCTCTGGCTTTGTTTAATCAAATGAATAGTGTCTTGTGAATAGTAATACTTACTGACATACACCTTATTTGTACTTAAAATACTACTAAGTTTGCCAAAGTGGAGATATTTAGATTCTTTCAAAAAGTTTTTTTCAAGTGTCCTATAAATACTATAATTACTAATATATGACTTATGTGTACTTTATATTCTACAGTTTGTTAAGGAAAATAATTTTAGATTCTTTCAAAAGCCCTTTTTTCAACAGAATAAGACATGAAGACTGGGTAAAGTAAAATACAGTTACATGTATTACAAACTCTCCAAAGCTCTCTCTCTCTCTCTCTCTCTCTCTCTCTCTCTCTCTCTCTCTCTCTCTCTCTCTCTCACACACACACACACACACACGTTGATTTTAAATTTAGCCACTAAAATATACGAATGAATTTTAAAATCTAAATAATAAAAAGAGTTATTTTTCCAAACAAAGTAAAGAGGCATAAGAATACCAAAAGCGACTGAACAAAGAAGGTCAGACATAAATCCTTTCCTTTATTCCTCTCTTTATCACGCAAATTCTTCCGGTGACTTCCTCCTTCCCAAGAGAATGGACCATCAATAAAGTTGGCATAGAAAGTTTCCGCATTTCCTTCATTGAAAAGTCCGTTATTAAATCCAGACCAACTTCAGTTAGTTGTAATGGCAGGAATCGTTCTCAATTGAATTTGTTGAGAATATATTTATTGTATTTATAAAGCGCAATCTTATTACGCCTATGTGTAATACTTTAAAAAAAATCTAAAGGCAATAATTGGAAATTAAATGTTGAGCCACTGAAATTTCGCTTAGTGTCTAATGATTCTCTCTCTCTCTCTCTCTCTCTCTCTCTCTCTCTCTCTCTCTCTCTCTCTCTCTCTCTGGCTTTCCATGTAAAACGGGACATTCTAAAACGAGATAGCTAATAAAAATGGAATGCAGACAATGTATATATAATTATATATATATATATAAATATATATATACAGTATATATATATATTATATATATATATATATATATATATATATATGTTTCTGTGTTTGTGTTTGTAAGAGGAGATACAGTGTGGCATTTCACTGTTTTAAAATAAACTGTACAAGAATTTTCAATCCTTTTGCAAGTCTGATCCTCGCAAGAGATTTCGAATGCAGGAATCCGACCCTGCAAAAGAATACCTGGAAAGAATTCTGCCTGACGACCTTTACATTCTTCCCTATTTTATCACCTATCCCCATCCTTCCCTTATCCTCGTTCCCTTCTTTCGCTGCATAAAATTTCCAGCGTTCTTTGCGATGCCTTATTCCAGACGGTCCAAAGGTGAGAAATAAGAAATTCGGGGTGAAATTTGAACGGCTCTTCCAGGCGTTAGGGAGGTTGGTTTGAAATGGACCAAGCTCTCGGGTGAATATTCAATGAAGCTGTGATGGTGCAACGACCTAAATATCACCACTTTTCAAGACGCAGGTTTTTCACAGCTCGGACAGGGCAAGCAATCCGGTAAGGTTAGGTCAAGGAAGGGTGTGAGATAGGGTTGGAGAGACGGAGAAAGGTGACATTTACAAAAGAACATCAAATGGACGTGATACGCAGCCGGAAGTTTGGCTTTTAAAAATAACCAGTGGCTGCAAAGTTAAGGATGAATTTGAGAGAGAGAGAGAGAGAGAGAGAGAGAGAGAGAGAGAGAGAGAGAGAGAGAGAGAGAGAGAGAGATTGGTAAAATTTTACAGCCTAATGGTAAATGCTGGAGAAGTATTACAAAAAAATTACAGAATTCTATTATTTCATAAAGAAATAATTTCAGAGAAGATTGTTTAACAAATATTGTATTAAATTGTTTCAAAAGAAAGTAAGTAAATTCTGTTTAGAATTGGAAAAAAATATTTTTTCGGGAATAGAGAAGAAAAAAAAATAGTCGCAAAGGGGTTTGAATAAGTAAAAAAAAAAAACAAGGAAAAGAAATAGAAATAGCCTAGATGAAATCCATGTACGATGTGCGTCACCAGTTACAGTGGTCAAAAATCTTTTTTTACATGACAACAAAAACGTCACAAAGAAAAAAAAAACTTTACAGAGGAGAAAAATATAAGCATTAAGTATTAAAAGCTAACAAAAGAACAAGTCATAGAAGCCGATGTCATTATTAGTGTTTTAATTAGTTACATAAATTGAAACCTATAGATTCTAGAATTGCAAAACTTGCATAGAACTAGATATATAACTCATTTGCTGATCTAAATTAGTTTATATATATATATATATGTATATATATATATATACATATATATATATATATATATATATATAATGTATATATACATATATATATATATATATATATATATATATATATATACACACACACATATATATATATATTATTATTATTATTATTATTATTATTATTAAATGCTAAGCTATAACCCTAGTTGGAAAAGCAGGATGCTATAAGCCCAGGGGCCCCAACAGGGAAAATAGCTCAGTGAGGAAAGGAAACAAGGAAAAATAAAATATTTTAAGAATAGTAACAACATTAAGATAAATATTTCCTATATAAACGATAAAAACTTCAACAAAACAAGAGAAAGAGAAACTAGATAGAACAGTGTGCCTGAGTGTACCCTCAAGCAAGAGAACTCTAACCCAAGACAGTGGAAGGCCATGGTACAGAGGCTATAGCACTACCCAAGACTAGAGAACAATGGTTTGATTTTGGAGTGTCCTTCTCCTAGAAGAGCTGCTTACCATAGCTAAAGAGTCTCTTCTACCCTTACCAAGAGGAAAGTAGCCACTGAACAATTACATTGCCGTAGTTAACCCCTTGGGTGAAGAAGAATTGTTTAGTAATCTCAGTGTTGTCAGGTGTATGAGGACAGAGGAGAATCTGTAAAGAATAGGCCAGACTATTCGGTGTCTGTGTAGGCAAAGGGAAAGAACCGTAACCAGAGAGAAGGATCCAATATGGTACTGTCTGGCCAGTCAAAGGACCCCCTAACTCTCTAGCGGTAGTATCTCAACGGGCGGCTGGTGCCCTGGCCAACCTACTACCTATTATATATATATATATATATGTGTGTGTGTGTATATGTATATATGTATACATTATCGCTCGATGTTACTAGTCCATTGCAGAATAAAGGCCTCAGGCATGTCCTTCCACTTACGTCTGTTTATGGTGTTTCTATGCCAGTCCACACCCGCAAACTTTATAAGTTGGTCAATCCATCGTCTTCTTTTCCCTCCCCTGCTTCTTTTGCAATATCTAGGTACCCATTCTCTTATTCAAAATGTCCTTGTATTACCTGTCATATGTACTCCCCCTGACAATATATTTTTCTTACATGTGGTTAGAATATCCTCTACTTTAGTTTGCTCTCACATCCATGTTGCTCTTTTTTTTGTCTCTTAGTGTTATTCCCTTCACTATTCTTTCCATAGCTCTTTGAGTTGTAACAAGCTTAGGTTCTAAGGCTTTAGTAAGGCTCCAAGTTTCTGATGCATAAGTTAATACTTGTAGCACCATCTTATTAAATACTTTTCGTTGTAGAGAAAGGGGCATTTTACTTTTCATAATCTCAGTTTTTTACCAAAAACTCTCCATTACATGGTAATCCGGATTTTAGTTTTGGTCTCGTCATGGGCAAACACTTACTGTTTTGTCCTCAATACGTTTATTCATTACTAATCTATAGAGGCTCGTACCCGTATTTGTTATTTCTCTGCACATCATTGAACATTATGTTAGTTTTTACTGATATTTACCTTCACATATGTGTATATGTGTATATATATATATATATATATGTATATATATATATATATATATATATATATATATATATATATATTATACACAATATATATATACTCTGTATATATATATATATATATATATATATATATATATATGCATAAATATATATATATATATGTATATATATACATATAAATATATATATATATATATATATATATATATATATATACTTTATATATATATATATATATATATATATATATATATATATATATATATATATATATTTGTGTATGTGTGTTTTTCTGTATATATACATATGTAAATAGTATTGTTATTGTTATTATATCATTATTGTTACTATATCAGTAGTAGTAATGGTGGTATTAGTGTCCAAGTTGAGCTGCAAGCCACGTCGTTAAGCAGACTAAGATACTACCCAGTGCATTATGAATAAATAAAAGTAGAGAGTAAACCCACCCCTCCCCCCCAAAAAAAAAGCTAATAAACAAACGATAACAGCAACAATATGAACGGAG
This sequence comes from Palaemon carinicauda, assembly GCF_036898095.1. NCBI lineage: Eukaryota > Metazoa > Arthropoda > Malacostraca > Decapoda > Palaemonidae > Palaemon > Palaemon carinicauda. Next base: position 155,284,593 of record NC_090733.1, read on the forward strand.
ACTAGTTACAGTGAGAGAGTGTTGATGATTTTGATGATGACAATCAATGATTGTGATAGAGAATAAAGCAATCAGAAAGGCATTCTTTTTCTATCTAATAATCCTGTCCATCCCACCCTTCAAGAAAAAAGGGGAAGGAAGAAAATTAATAGGGAAGTCCTTGGGGTCAAGTAGAGAGCTTTGATCCAAGAAACTGACACAATCCAAGATTAGAGATAAACATTGAATTGATTTTTCAGCGTCCTCTGAACAGAGTTGTTGACCATAATCAAAGGAGTTTTTTCTCCCCTTACCATTCGTAAAATATAGCCTGCACAGACAGTGAAGCTGCAGTGTTAGTGTTGCAAGTTGTATTCAAGATAACCCTTAAACTCTCCTTTAATTATTTACACATACATACACACCCACACACACACGTGTGTGTATATATATATATATATATATATATATATATATATATATATATATATGTGTGTGTGTGTGTGTGTGTGTGTGTGTGCCTGTATGTGTAATTGCGTGTTTTTTGTGAAAATAAAAAGTAGTGAATAAGTAACTGTCGAAATGTCTAACTTCTATGGAAGACATATGATTAGCTGTTGAAAAGAAATCAAATAAAAATACTAAATATGAAAAGAGTGAAATACGTGGAGTGATATCACTGAAGTTATTAAAAGCAGGTTGCGTAAATATTGTGTAGAATATTGCATGTCACTACACATGCATAAGAGGGTAGCGAGATGCAAGATATTGTATGGGAAAATCTATTTATGTTCAAATGTTTTTTATGATATGAACATACTGGTGTAAATACTTTGGGTTGGTTGAAATACGTTGGAAGTTGTAAAATTCACGTAGGTTTCATATTCTGGTTATATAGACACTTAATTTTTTCCTTTTAATTCGTTATCTATAATGATACTTAGACGTCTTATGGCGTGAACAATTTTATTATTCAAGTACCAATATTATATGGGATTAGTGGCTATTGATAATAATTTCTAATGTATAAATAAAATATCATTCGAACATACCTTGAAACTGAAACTTTAATAGTTTTCTTTTCCTCCTGTATTGGAGGTCTAAGGGAACAATTTTTTTTTTTTTTTTTTTTAATGGGTGCCACCAATGGCATTACTTTGATACAAATAAATTGTAAGAGATTCAGTTATTCTTGTCCAAGTGCCTTTTAATTTTGTATTACTTCTGCCTTTCCTTTATTCATTCTTGAATAACAGAGCTTTAGAAATAGTATTATTATTATTACTTGTTAAGCTTCAACCCTAGTTGGAAAAGCAGGATGTTATAAGCCCAGGGGCTCCAACAGGGAAAATAGCCCAGTGAGGAAAGGGAACCAGAAAAAAAATTAAATATTTCATGAACAGTAACAACATTGAAATATAAATATAAAGTATAAAACTTTAATAAAACAATTGGAAGAGAAATAAGGTAGAATAGTGTGCCCGAGTATACCTTAAAGCAAGAGAACTCTAACTCAAGACAGTGGAAGAACATGGTACAGAAGGTATGGCACTACCCAAGACTAGAGAACAGTGGTTTGATTTTGAAGTGTCCTTCTCCTAGAAGAGTTGCTTACCATAGCTAAAGAGTCTCTTCTACCCTTACCAAGAGGTAGGTGGCCACTGAACAATTACATTGCAGTAGTTAATCCCTTGTATGAGTACAGAGGAGTATCTGTAAAGAATAAGGCCAGACTATTTAGTGTACGAGTAAGCAAAGGGAAAATTAACCGTAACCAGAGACAAAGATCCAATGTAGTACTGTCTGGCCAGTCAAAGGACCCAGCGGTAGTATCTGAACGGGTGGCTGGTGCCCTGGCCAACATACTACCTATAAATAACCGGGAATAGACTGTACTTTCAATTCTCACCTATCAGTGAAATGTCGCATGAGCCTATCTACGCTTTTTAATAGCTCCTTCACATAAAATATCAACAAATACATTTTTATACTACAATGTTGTAATATGTACGTATATGAAAAAAGTACAAAATCATGCATTATCCATCAGTTGAAATTATCACCTTCAACATACAGTATTAAAATAATTTAAAATAACCATATACATCATTCATATAAGAGTTCTCTGCGATAAGAGAATTTACGAGTAAACTACTTAGTAATCCTATTATGTCAAGTCCTCGTGAGAATGTCAACAACTTTGTGACACGCATATTCAACTAGTTTGTATTTTAATCTTGTTTTACAGTGAGCGGTTGCAACGCCTGACCGTAAATTTATTTACAATAGTACGCGATCCGTCAAAAATGACGGGTAGAATGTTTAGATAGATATGCACACACGCACACCCTCTCACCAGGGTATGGCTACCTGCTCACCCCGTACCAGAGGGAGGGGGAGAGGTAAGCGTGACCGAATTTTTTTTTATATATGTATATATATATATATATATATATATATATATGTGTGTGTGTATATGTATATATATACAGTATGTGTATAATAAATATACTGCATATATATATATATATATATATATATATATATATATATATCCATTTATGTATGTATATATATATGTATATATGTATATACACACAGTATATGTATAATAGATATATTGTATATATATATATATATATATCCATATATATATGTATATATATATATATATATATATATATATATATGTGTGTGTGTGTGTGTGTATGTATATATACCCAGTATATGTATAATAAATATACTGTATATATATATATATATATATCCATAATATATATTTATTTATTTATCTATCATCATCAGCCGTTACTAGTCCACTGCAGAATAAAGGCCTCAGACGTGTCTTTCCATTCGTATCCATATGTGTTTCTATGCCAGTTTATACCCGCAAATTTTCTTAGGTCGTCTTCTTTTCCTACCCCTGCTTCTTTTGCAAGGGCTGATGAGGATGATGATGATATATATATATATATATATATATATATATATATATATATATATATATATATATATATATAGATATATATATTATATATTTATGCTGATGATATATATATATATATATATATATATATATATATATATATATATATAGATATATATATTATATATTTATGCTGTGAGTCACGTTGAATGATAGAACATTGGGATACTGTACGAACAGTACCATCTTGTAATATACTGATTTATACTGAATTAGTATTTACTAGTCTCTAATTAATATGCTTCAATTTTTTTTTATGATTTAAGATATTTCTCCATGAAGGATATACTTTTTACACTTTATACACTGTTAACTTTTATGCGTGTGTGGATTCAGTTTTTAAACTAGGCATATCTTTAAAAATATTGGGTTTAGGTCCTTGGTAACCCTATTTTTATAATAGTTTTCTTATCGTGGAGGGTATAGACGAGAAGGTATTAGTGCAGATGTTTTGTATATAGGGAAATGATCAAAAGCTTTTGCTGAAAGAAAATTAAAAATTACAGTTTTAAGGTAATTATTATTTGAAGATCTGAATAAAACGTGTCTTTAGATATTACTCCAGCTTGTAAGACCAATTGAAAAATGTACAATCTTAGCCTACTGTATTGGCTCACTGCGAAGCAGGATTATAGCATTCATAATGCTATAACCGATGATGAGGTGTGGGACAGAGGTAGATGGAGAAAAATGACCAGAAACATCGACCCCAAATAGAAGTGGGAAAAGATGTAGACAAAGAAGAAGAAGAAGAGTGCCTATTCCACAATAATATAATATCTTCACAGTGCACCGAACCAGGAAGCTATGCAAACAAGGTGGCCTCAATCCAGCCATCCATAGCTACTCCTATGATGGAACTTACATACTCCATGATGCGTGCATGAAAAATTACCCAGACGCTCTTCACGGCTTTGCATTACACAAGGTTGGAGTAATGCAATTTAGTAAAATTTTCATCTAAATTCTATGCAAGTTAAATTGTTTTTAGTGTTATTTTTATTTTTCATATTGAATTGTTGATTTTATTCATATTTTACGTAAAGAGTTGTAAATCGTTCTATAATTTGTATCACTACCACTAGAGAGTTATGTGGTCCTTTGACTGGCCAGACAGTACTGCATTGGATCCCTCTCTCTAGTTAAGGTTCACTTTCCCTTTTCCTACACATACACCAAATAGTCTCGCCTATTATTTACAGATTCTCCTTTGTCCTCATTCACCTGACAACAATGAGATTACCAAACAATTCTTCTTCACCCAAGGGGTTAACTACTGCACTGTAATTGTCCAGTGGCTACTTTCCTCTTGGTAAGGGTAGAAGAGACTCTTTAGCTATGGTAAGCAGCTGTTCTAGGAGAAGGACACTCCAAATTCAAACCATTTTTCTCTATTCTTGGGTAGTGCCATAGCCTCTGTACCATGGTCTTCCACTGCCGTGGGTTAGAGTTCTTTTGCCGAGGGTACACTCGGGCACACTATTTTATCTCCTTTCTCTTTCTCTTGCTTTGTTAAAGTTTTCGTAGTTTATATAGGAAATATTTATTGAAATGTCATTGTTCTTAAAATATATTATTTTTCCGTGTTTCCTTTCCTCACTGGGCTATTTTCCCTGTTGGGGCCCCTGGACTTATAGCATCTTGCTTTGCCAACTAGGGTTGTAGCCTAGCAAGTAACAATAACAGCAACATCAATAACCCTTTAAAAATGAGTTTATACGTGTATTTATGGACCTGTGAATCGTATAGAACGAAGTTCCTTTTGTTCTTATATGAAAAAAATTATTTTAGCTTGAAAATATTTTAATTGGCAAGTAAGCTCCCAGAATACATTAAACTCATGAAATGAGGTACCAATATATATACAGTATATATAAATTTATATATACAGTATATATATATATATATATATATATATATATATATATATATATATATATATATATATATATATATATATATATATATATATATATTTATATATATATATATATATATTCAGAGAAAAAGATTACTTATAGTTCATAGTTGCAATAGGATGCCAAATATATTTTTGAGAAAAATTTTCAATTTGTTCACTGGAATAGAGCTAGTTTTCTTTTGAGTTTACTTTGTGTTGTGTAAATTTCCCCTATGTCATTGTTTCACATTTTGCTTTTTTTTTTTTTTTTTTTTTTTACTGAATTATTTTGTCTTAATTTTAATCATATTCATATTTTCACTTTTATCTTAACACCTGTAGGCCTGTCGGTCCTTTCACTGTCAGTCTATTTCTTTGGCTTAGTACCTTTCCCAAATTCATAAAACCTTGTCAAGCCTAGTTGGGAACTGAATCGGAATTTAGTTGAATACTAAGCTAGTTTTATGCTAAATGTTATTCATGGAACCTTACTAAGAGTTAGTTGATTGCTGAGTTCCTAAGTTAGCGTTGATCAAGGGCCGCTCTAACTTTTTAGCAGGCAATTAAATAAGTTAATCGCTTGCCACATTGGTGAGGACATTGCTAGAAGAATATCAGATGTCATAGAACTTCGTCTTTCGTGTCAGGAGAAACCCATTGGAGATATTTGATGATGCTGAATTACTAAAGAGATATAGATTCCCACAGCAAGGCATAATGGATATCACTGACTTAATAACATCCGATACAGAACATCCTACAAAAAGAAATGTTCTCCTACCATGCTAACAATTATTAATTACGCTGTAATTAATCGTAATATAGCTGTAATATAGTCGTAGGAGATGCTTCTCAAGTAACCTAACCAATATCTCTCCGAGCCATTAGCCAAGTTACTAACGCCCTTTGTATTAACATCAATGACTATAAACACCCCAGATAAAACACTTCCTTAAATAAAGGATGGAGTCTACCAATTACGAGAATTTCCCAAATTGATTGGCGGGGCACATATTTGAATAGTATGTCATCACAAGAATAAAGTAGACTTGGTTCATAGAAAAGAGTATCACTTAATTTAATGTCCAGGTTTAACAACTCTATTTGCGTAACTAATTTTTCTGGTTTCTAAAGCAGGTTCTGTTTTTTTATCGAAGCATTTTTTTCAATATCAACAAAACCACTCAATGACGTTTGTTTTATTGCTCTACTCGTTTTTGCAGCAGCCTTAGTGATTTCTTCTTCTGCACTTATAGCATTATTGAGAAAATATATGAATTGGTGTTGATAACATACTTGCTTATAACAATTGGGACAACCCAAATTCTTTGTTTTTTCCTGAAGAATATCGCTTTCAATCAACAAGTCTTAAGTTGAACGAACGCATATATACTGTATGAGAATGGCTGAAGTCAGAATGATGTTAGTAGCTGCAGAAACATACTGTAGAGCTTAATATTTCATAACAACAATACTATGTCAATAATATGATTATTTTCCAAGGGCCACAAAAAAGCATTAGTTGTAAAACACTCACAGATAATTATATATATATATATATATATATATATATATATATATATATATATATATATATATATATATATATATATACATATATATATATATATTATATACATAATATATATATATATATATATATATATAATATATATATATATATATATATATATATATATATATATATATATACATATGTATATGTGTGTAATTATTTTCATATTACATCAACTTGGTTTTCATATTGGAAGCTTCATACCTGTCAAAAATTTAATCGTAGGAAAATGCTTACTAGCAGGTATAGGCCAGCGAGGATGTTAGCAAGGTTTTTGGAAAACCAGTTTAGTTGACTGCTACCTAGTTGTATACCAAGTATTCAGTAGTATGATAAACATTGGTTGCCAACGAAATTAGTAACGTTTTATCAATTTGGACCCAGGTGATCTCCTATTTCTGAGTCAGGCCATTTCGTTTTATAGAATATTCAATATAGATATTAGTAGTAAAATTACTATTGTGATCATTGTCCTTATCTATACATTATTAATATAACATCTTTATAACAATTATTATTATTGATGGTTCCATTATTGATAGTATTATTATTAGAAAGTATCACACAACAGAAACTTCAATAGAAATAAATATCTGACTCACAGGGTCGAACCTTTTCCTTGATTTTGAGAGTCAAAGGTTCAATTATGACGTTTGTGGTTACTGGTAGTAGTAATGGTCGTCATAATAGTAGTATTATTGGTAAAAGGAAAGTTCTCCATATGGTATCATTGCTCTAGAGTCTAGTAAAATTTCATGAACCTAGATGAAACATGTTTTCACCAGGCGAGAATTTACGAGTAAATTTCGGAATTATTCCATATCATGTCCTTTTGAATATTGAATATTCATGAGGCACAAACTTTCATGAGTATCAGATTTATAGATTTCACTATGGCAGCCTAAAGCTAAATGATGAATGTACCCTAGAAGCAAGTGTTGCTCTTACCCATTTTTTTTTTTTTCACAGTCTCGACAGACCGGTAGCTTACAGTGTGGGCTTCTGGGTTGCATCCGGCTTCCTAAGGAGTCCAAGACTTTCCTCACTACATTTGCCGTTTCATGTAACACGCTATTTTGCACAAGTCTTGG
>NC_090733.1:155299624-155307124 GCF_036898095.1 Palaemon carinicauda
TATCACCCAGAGCTTTCTTCACTCCATCCATCCACCCAAACCTTGGCCTTCCTCTTGTACTTCTCCCATCAACTCTTGCATTCATCACCTTCTTTAGCAGACAGCCATTTTCCATTCTCTCAACATGACCAAACCACCTCAACACATTCATATCCACTCTAGCTGCTAACTCATTTCTTACACCCGTTCTCACTCTCACCACTTCGTTCCTAACCCTATCTACTCGAGATACACCTGCCATACTCCTTAGACACTTCATCTCAAACACATTCAATTTCTGTCTCTCCATCACTTTCATTCCCCACAACTGCGATCCATACATCACAGTTGGTACAATCACTTTCTCATATAGAACTCTTTTTACATTCATGCCCAACCCTCTATTTTTTACTACTCCCTTAACTGCCCCCAACACTTTGCAACATTCATTCACTCTCTGACGTACATCTGCTTCCACTCCACCATTTGCTGCAACAACAGACCCCAAGTACTTTAACTGATCCACCTCCTCAAGTAACTCTCCATTCAACATGACATTCAACCTTGCACCACCTTCCCTTCTCGTACATCTCATAACCTTACTCTTACCCACATTAACTCTTAACTTCCTTCTCTCACACACTCTTCCAAATTCTGTCACCAATCGGCCAAGCTTCTCTTCTGTGTCTGCAACCAGTACAGTATCATCCGCAAACAACAACTGATTTACCTCCCATTCTTGGTCATTCTCGTCTACCAGTTTTAATCCTCGTCCAAGCACTTGAGCATTCACCTCTCTCACCACTCCATCAACATACAAGTTAAACAACCACGGTGACATCACACATCCCTGTCTCAGCCCCACTCTCACCGGAAACCAATCACTCACTTCATTTCCTATCCTAACACATGCTTTACTACACCGGAAACCAATCACTCACTTCATTTCCTATCCTAACACATGCTTTACTACACCGGAAACCAATCACTCACTTCATTTCCTATTCTAACACATGCTTTACTACCTTTGTAGAAACTTTTCACTGCTTGCAACAACTTTCCACCAACTCCATATAACCTCATCACATTCCACACTGCTTCCTTATCAACTCTATCATACGCTTTCTCCAGATCCATAAACGCAACATACACCTCCTTACCTTTTGCTAAATATTTCTTGCATATCTGCCTTACTGTAAAAATCTGATTCATACAACCCCTACCTCTTCTAAAACCACCCTGTATTTCTAAGATTGCATTCTCTGTTTTATCCTTGATCCTATTAATCATTACTCTACCATACACTTCCAACTAGAAATTAATATATGAAAATATTTGATTTTGACAATTAATGAAAAAAGTTGACACTTTAACACTAAAGGAAATAAACAATAATTACACTTCTTTATAGTTAACTGTTACTCTCACACAAGGTTACCGAACTGCTAATGAAAACTAAATGCACTTCACTGTTTAACCAAATGACACAGGTCCAGTCGCGAAAAAAAAAAAATTATAATATAAACTGTACTTACAAATACACTTCACTTCTTTTCCATTAAACACACAATATAACCAATGTTTAAAACCACTATACACTTTTGAGAGAAATCATATAGTGTCTGGATAGATGCTGGTGAGAGGACTGTGGGATGTATGGCTCTGTCGGAATGCCAGGCTGGATTTCTCTCCTGTGCCATGGCATACCCTTATATTTCATCCTAATTCATTCTAGAATATTCCAGCAAAGCATTCTCGAAACGTGGGGGCATGGGCTCTCGCGGCGTCAATGTTGCCATAAGGCGGGTTGAAGTACGGTTCTATCGTTGCCTAACGATGGCAACCCTTTCAGCTACATCCACCACCTCCTCTCGTAACATTAAAAAAAGAAATAAGTTTGGTGTGGAAACATGATGCAATACCTAGCGTTTTATATCTCGTGTGTGTCATACAGCATACCTTTTAACAGGATAATATAAGACTTCCTAACAAAAATATGTGAAATAAAAATTTAATTCTTTAAAATAACATAAATTACATATATGGAACTGAATGAAAATACAACTAAATGAATGACAACAGTTTTATGTAATTTACATACTTTCATTTAATCCTACATGAGTGGGACTCACCTTACGAGCTGGTTATACATCTCTTAAATACACAAATGAAATATGTGAATAAGATAATCTACTTAATCTATTTTCATGTAGACCAGCTTTGTAAGAATATATATATATATATATATATATATATATATATATATATATATATATATATATGTATATACACAGTATAGTGCACTGTAATTGTTTAGGGGCCACTTTCCTCTTGGTAAGTGTAGAATACACTATTTAGCTATGGTAATGTACCACCCATGTGTCACATGAGCGTACATAGTAACAACATTTCTCTTTTTTGTATATATTATCCTTTGTATCTTCATTGTTAACTGTTAACAGAACTGGTTGCCGGTTTGACAAGAAATAGCCAAAAGGCCTCCAGCTATGGTTGTCACCCTTACACATCGTCCTGAAGAAAATCGGCTCCCTCCGTCCGTGTGGGGAATACAGGTGCCTGAACATGCAAACAGAACAGGATCACTACTCCCTCCCAAACATCGCCGACGTGACCTACTACATGCACAAAGCGAAGGTTTGCTCGATGCTCGACCTCCTGAAGTGGTATTATCAGGGGACTATGAACCCAGAAGACATCCCTAAGACCGCCATTACCACTCCCTTCAGTACATAAACCTTCAATTACTCCTGTTATGGCCTTCGTAATGCTGGGGCCACTTTTCAACGTCTCATGAATAACATCTTAGGGGACCTCCCCTTCTGTGTATGTTACGTGGACGACATACTTGTGTTCTCTTCCTCAAAAGAGGAACACCTCCGTTACCTGCGCATCGTGCTCGACTGCCTGCGAGAAATTGGCCTTGCAGTCTGGTACGACAAGTGTACCTTTGGCGCCAACGAAGTGTCGTTCTTAGGCACCGCATCACTCCTGAAGGGGTCAATCCCCTCCCTGAGAAGGTAGCCGCCGTTCAGAACTTCCCCACGCCCTCGACCGTCAAAGCACTGCAGGAATTCTTGGGCATGATCAACTATTATCATCGTTTTCTGCCAGCCATTGCCGCCACTCTTGCTCCCCTCTACGCCTCACTCAAGGGCAAGCCAAAAGACCTGAAATGAGCCCCCCTTCAAGAAGCGGCCTTCTGCAACGCAAAGACACACTGGACATCTCGGCAGCTGAAATGGTGTATGGCGACCCATTGTTCGTCCCTGCCGAATTGTTTCCTTCTGCATCCTCCTCCGATGATCTCCAGCCCATACGTCACTTTGTGGGAAAATTTACTCCATGCCGCCAGACTTACAAGCCCTTAGCGAAGCATCACATACCGACAGACTTGCATTCTCCAACGCTCGTCTTCCTACGCAACGACACTAGCAAACCACTGCTAACGCCCCCTTACATGGGCCCTTTCCTTGTGATCCGACGCAATTCGAAAGTATTCCTACTTGGCAAAGAAGACTGGGTCTCCATTGATCGTCTGAAACCTGCTTGTCTCTTGCCAGATGACCCGCCTACAGTTTGCCTCTCTAGATCAAGACGCCCTATTTAACATGTACAGTATGTCATTTTTAGGGGGGAGCCATGTACCTACCGCATCATGCGAGCCTACATAGTAACAACAGTTCTCTTTTTTGTATATATTATCCTTTGTATCTTCGCTCTCCCCTCGCACTGACAGCAACTTGTTTGAACCTGTCTGCATATTTCATTGTTAACTGTTAACAGAACCGGTTGCCGGTTTGACAAGAAATAGCATGTCTGTATTTTGTGACCTTACCGGGGACCTAGTGTGTATGTATACTCGATGTTTTTAATGTGACGGGCCAAGAGTAGGTTGTGACTCAAAGGCGAGATGAAAGCAACTGAGTCACAACCTACTCTTGTCCTGTCACATTGGTCACTCTGGGGTAACCAATGTGACGGACCAAGAGTAGGTCGTGACTCAGTTGCTTTCATCTCGCCTTTGAGTCACAACCTACTCTTGGCCCGTCACAGTTAACAGCTCTTCTAGGAAAAGGACACTCTAAAATCAAATCATAATTCTCAATTCTTGAGTAGTACCATAGCCTATGTACCATGGTATTCCACTGTCTTTGGTTAAAGTTCTCTTGCTTGAGTGTACACTCGTGCACACTATTCCATCTTATTTCTCTTCCTCTTATTTTTTCAAAGTTTTCATATTTTATATAGGAGATATTTATTTTAATGTTATAATTCTTCTTAAAATATCTTATTTTTCCTCTGATGAAGTATCACGAAACTAGTCAGGACTTAATCTTATGTTTCGTATTTTCATTTTCCCTGTGGTTCTTCTGTATCTGAGCATCACGTTTCCTGTGATTTTTACGCATATATATATATATATATATGTATATATATATATATATATATATATATATATATATATATATATATATATATATATATATATATATATATATATATATATATAATATATATATGTATTTGTATGTATGTCTATATATCCTTGGGGAAAACATATGCAAGAGTCCCGATGACAATCATAAGTAAGAGAACTAAGACTTATAAACCAAACATAATTTCAGGGATAAAAAGCAGCTGAATTCCTCTTTCAAGAACCTTCATCAGTTTAAAGTATATTTTAAGAACGGAAAACCCTGAGTTTATACCCGGGTTTATATTCTACTTCCTCCCCCAAAAAAGTTTAATACGAAATCGCAGTGGAGTATTTTAGCAAAAGGTAGGTTCTTAGTTAACACCATTACTTTCCCCAAACTTATGACGTCATCTAGTCCCTCTTGGTATCCTTGCAAATCTCAATCCAATTTGCAGTTTCCTTCCTTACGCGTCGTCATCTTTTAGAATTTTTGTAATTCCTTTTTTATTCATTATGTTGTTTTTTTTATTATTCTTATAACTACTCAGTATGGGATGGCGGCTAAAATGGCATTATAGCATTTTAATTGTTGTATGAAGAAAACAGTCTTTTATATTCCCTAAAAGGACAAATAAATAAATAGATAAATAAATAAATATATATATATATATATATATATATATATATATATATATATATATATGTGTGTATATATATATAAATATATATATATATATATATATATATATATATATATATATATATATATATATATATATATATATATGAAACTGTGTGCGTATGTATGTGTAAGCGATTGCATAGTGATATATGCAAATGTATAATTATATATAGATATATATATATATGTGTGTGTTTGTGTGTATGTATGTATGTATGTATATATATATACATACATAAATATAGATATGTATAAATTATATATATATATATATATATATATATATATTAAAGTGAATAAATAATAATAAATATATAAAAAGAGCAATTGTCATAAAAGAAAGAAAGTTTATTGTTCAAACCGGGGAGAATCTACTTAATATAACATTTAAAAATACACGATTTCAAATTAAAAAAAAAAAAACTAAAATAGTGAATTCTTTTTGAAAGAAAGGAAATTCTCATAAACAGCTGAAAGGAAAAGCCGATTAAGCCCTTTCTTCATTATGGTCGCAAGAGAGTTCTTAATTGCAATGGAACTCTCTAACTTCCCCAGATGAACTCTTAGTTTTTGACGAAGTTTAATTGTAAAAGTCGTTGTTTCATATGATTCCACGTAAAGAGTGTTTGTGCTTCTTCCCTGTTATTTCCGGTTGTTATAGTTTTCTTTTATTTTATAGTACTTTAAAATATAATATTTTCAATTTTGTATACGCAAACATACCTGTGTGTACGTTTGCTTACTCATTAATCAGGGTATTTTATCAGATTAGAAATATATTATAATGTAAAATAATGTAGAAATCATATTTTACTTTATAATTACACGTTATCCACGATATTTTTCAGAACGATTAACTAAATATCTTACATAATTCACGAGCTTCTTTTCACAAGATGTCTTTTTCCAATGATTTCATGTAATATCCTGAATATTAATAAAGACATTAGTTACAGGCGCTCAATGATACTTTGATAAGTAGAGGAAAGCTACCACGCAATAGCTATTCCTACATTTATAGTTTAACTGAATGAATTACCTGTGCCCTGAGAAACCCTACCAAGTACACTGGAAGTTCCAGACTTCTGTAGGGGTTCCAGTAATCATATAATGAACATAATAGGTTATCTCCGCCAACGAACTTGGAAGGAGGTTATTTTTACGCCCCTGTTTGTGTGTATGATTATGTATGTGTTTGTTTGTGAGCAGCTTTCTGGCCACAATTTTAATCGTAGAGTAATGAAACTTGCAGGGATTAACTGTTATGTAAAAAGCTAGAAATTAGTACAGTTTGGAAGGTCAAGGTCAAAGATCAAGGTAACGTCAAGAAAAATGTCCAATTCACGTAATCAGACATAAGTTTGAACATCGTTGTCACAGAAACTTCAAACTTGGTATGAAAATTCAACCAAATTGATACATGTTAAGGTCAAGGTCAAGGTCGAACTAAAGGTCTAGAAATACGCTGCCAAGCTGTAGACAAGCTTGATGTGTATAGAGACTTGCGATGGCCACTGTACCTTCATTGATCTTTCAATGACTAATTCCTGATCTATCGAATTTCATCCCCAAATAACCGTACCTGTTAATAACATAAATTCACATCAAACATTTCATAGTTTTTGAAGTTTCAGCGTAACAGGGTTGTTTATGATATTTACACCAATCTGGATGCAATCATGAATAACTGGATTGTTTGTTCCTTGTTTGTTTGTAAACAAGTGATATATTTCAAAAACATTAAAAGGCTGATTACTGAATTGGTATATATCCCATCTTTCCGCTGTATAGAAATTGTCATGATTTTTCATTGCGATTAATACAATGCTAAATCCTTTACGTAATCTGTTGATCACAATTATTATACTGCTTGAATATCAAAACTCATTTTTCATTTTCCTATTTGAGAACGTATGCCAAAAATATAATTATATTCTTGATTTTGATAAGCATGTGAATGAACTGTGCCCATGAGTAAACAAGGCCAACTAGATATATTCAATGTTTATTTGGCGCTCAAAATCACGTTTGGTTGTGGGTGTGCGTGCATGAGTAATTCTAAAAGGCCTCTTCTATACATAAATGAAAATTAGCATTGGCTGACTTGAAATGAATCTGTCATAAAAGGCTTAAAAAACCCACACTTAATTTGTGTTATCTCCTCTGAGTTGCCAGGTATTGAGACGAATGACCACTTTTCTTCAATGCATATTGATTTTATAATTAATTGTCATAAAACATCCTTTTGATTATTTAAATGTTTTATATAATTTGTATATTGAGAATAAATCGTATGATGAATATTATTATTATTATTATTATTATTATTATTATTGCTAGTAGTAGTAGTAGTAGTAGTAGTAGTATTGTTGTTGTTGTTGTTGTTATTATTATTATTAGT